>NW_007101064.1:15343-25345 GCF_000164805.1 Carlito syrichta | reverse complement strand
CCCACCCATCAGCCCCCAAGAGCAACGTCCACCCCCTTGACCCAGGCACTGTGGGCTGCCATCTGTGTGGCCACAGTCTGCAGAGTCCTGGATCCCGGCAGGACCCGCCCACTCCTAAACAGTTTCCAGCATCCAGGCAGGAGCTTCCCCAGTCAGCACTGGGGAGATCCTGGCCGGCAGAGACCGCTGGGGGCATCACAGACTCGCCAAGGCCAGACTTGCAGCGCAGGGCAGACAGGAGAGCCAGGCTGGAGTGGTGTGTCCTGTGCTGCAGTGCCACCCCTGGGGCTGTTCCTGTCCCCTGGCGCTGGGTGGCTGACCCCCATCCCACTCCAGCCAGAAGAGGTTGGGGTCGCTCAGAGCAACCACCCCTCCCTCTGAGAGCGATAGCGTCTCTCAGGACTCTGGCTGGAGCCACACCTCTCTCCAAGAGGCTGGCAACCCATTTTTATTCCGGGGGGTACCTGTGTCTGTTACACACAGCAGGGGGGTTCTGCCAGACCATCTTGCCATCACCACCCCCTGGGACTGTTTGAGAGACTCTCGGGCTTCTTCAGCAAATATTTCCTTATTTATTTGTTTGTTTTTGACTCGGGGTCTCACTCTGTGGCCCAGGCTGGAGTGCAGTGGCATGCTCATGGCCACCACAGCCTCGGCCTGCTGGGCTCAGGTGATCCTTCTGCCTCAGTCTCTCAAGTATCTGGGACTACAGGGGCCACCACATCTGGCCTTTGCTTTGTTGTGTTTGTAGAGACGAGGTCTCACTGTGTTGCCCAGGTCTGGAACCCCTGGCCTCAAGCAATCCTCCTGCCTCGGTTTCCCTAGGTGCTGGGATTACAGGCCTGAGCCACCATGTCTGGCCTATTTTTCTTTGCTTCTTTGAATAGTTACTTTATTCTCACGATCCATAAAGTCTAAGATGTGAGTGGGTGTGTCTTGAGAAAAGTCTCCCACGCACCCTGCCAGCCAGTCCCCCCCCCAGAGAGGCTGCCACCTGTCCCTCGGGTCCCCCCAGGAAGAGCTGGATGCGGGGACCCCTCTCTTCCCTCTTCCCTTGGGAAGTGCCCCTGCCCCAGTGTGGCATCTGTCGGGACATCCCGGCTGCTGACGCCTCTCCGTCCTGGCCCTGCTCTCCCAGGACACGGTCTCCGTCCACCGCCCCAGCTTCTATGCCGAGCGCTTCTTCAAGTTCATGAGCAACACGGTCTTCCGGAAGAACTCCTGTAAGCCAAGGCCCATGGCGGGAAGGATTCGGGAGGCCGAGAGCTGGGAGGGGGTGCGAGCCCTGAACCTGTGTCCCACCTGAAGCCGGGACCTCACCCAGAGAGCAGGGGGCCAGGGCGTGTGGCCCACACAAGGGTGCAGCACACAGGGGCTGCAGCACCGGCCCCACCCAGCCCCCTGTTGTGTGGCCGTGAGCACACAGCTTCCCTCGGTGCCTCGGTTTCCCCAGCTGCACGGAGTTGTGAGGTGCAGTGTGTTCATCCTGGGGCTGGTGGCCCTGGCCAGGCGGCAGCTCCCAGCCTTGGAGCTGCCCACAGCATTGCCGTTGCCAAGGAAACATGTCCTGGGCCAGGCACTGGGGAGGCCGGTCAGAGGGCGGAAGTGGCGTGGAATCCAGGACTCGGGGTGCACCCGGAGGGTGCTTGGAGGCATTCAGGTCTGCTTAGGGCCTCAGTGTCCCCTCATGGGACCCTCTGGCATCCTGGGCCCCAGTGCAGACTCCAGCTGGTGTCCCGTACTGCCAAATGGGCTCTCCTGGGGGTCTGCTGTCTGCCCTCCCCACCTGGAGCTCCCCAGCCAGTTTGCTTTATCCCTGGCTTCCTCACAGGCCTAGCACACAGAGTTCTGGGTGTGCATCATGGTGGTGTCTGCCTCATCTGTGTGTGCACACCGCAGGGGTCGCCCCAGGAGGCGGCAGGGCGAGGCATGCCCAAACCCGCACTTCAGACGGGCCACCCCTAGCCTGGCCAGTGAGAGCCAGCCTGACCCGTTCCCATGTCTGCCAGGGACGCCCCTCAGTGTCTGCACCGCAGGAACTGGCAGACCCACACACGGGCCGCAGCTCCCACAGCCGTCCCCGAGACTTCCAGCACATGCACCCTGGAACACTGTGGCATCACCCCACAGCCTTCCGCGCCTGAAGGAGGCGGCGCTGGGCAGACCGAGCGCCAGCCATCTACCAGGAGCTGGGCTGGGCCATGGTGGGGCAGAGGTCACCGAAAGCTCCAGAGACCGCCTGGGGGAGCTCGCGGCCCACCAGGCCCTCCTACCCCTACAGCCCAGAGAACCTGGCCATGCCTAGACCACGCAGCCAGCAGGGCAGAGCATGGATCTGGGCTCAGGCCCTTCCTCACTGACCCCCTGGCCTCTCTGACACCAGTGCCCGCTGCTGGCATCCGGGTCCATCTGAAGGCGAGGTGCTGCCCAGGCTGCATCACGAGGGAGGGTGGCATTCCTGGCAAGTTCCGCGGCAGCTCCTGTGGCCATGTCCCTGGAGGGCACGCAGCGCTAGGCCCAGGCATCTCGTAGAGACAGTGGGCAGGCAGGTCAGACACCCGGGCTTGAGGCAGAGTGGCCTCGACAGAGTGGCTCCGCAGCTTGCCCTCCTCAGGGACAGGCAGGGGCCCATCAGCCCCGAACGTGGGTGCCTCAGGCGGGCACAGACCAGGCTCGTGTGTGCGGGAGGAGTGGGAAGCCGGGCCCTGCCTGGCTTTGCCCCGCTGCTGACGCCTACCCTCCCCTGCAGCCCTGAAGTCCTCGCCATCCCGGAAGGGACGCGGGGCCCTGCTGGCCGTCAAACCGCTGGGGCCCACGGCCGCCTTCTCCGCCAGCCAGATCCCTAGCGAGCGCGAGGACGCACAGTATGACCTGCGGGGGGCCCGCAGCTACCCCACGCTGGAGGACGAGGGTGAGCAGGGACCGCGGGCACGTGGGGCCGAGGGGACTGGCACAGATGGTGGGGGGAGGAGCCTACAGGGGCCCGAGGCTGGGTGTGTCCTCAGGGGAAGGAGTCCCCGATCTCTTCTGTCATGGTCACCTGCAGAACCACCGGCCGCCAGGGAGGGGGAGCCAGGCACAGAACCCACCACCCCGAGGTGGCAGCCTCCCGTCATGGCCACTGTCACCAGAGGCATGCAGCAATGTCACAGAGGGGAGGTGGGGCTGGCCTTCGTGTACCAGCAGGCCCCTCTGAGCCCTGGGATCAGGGACTGCAGGCAGGGAGGGGGGGTTGCCGGACAGAAGAGGAGCAGCAAGTGCAAAGGCCCAGAGGCAGGACCCTACCTGGGGGTCGCAATGATGGGGGCGGGCCAGGCAGACCCTCTGGACTGCGTAGAGATCTGGATTCCATTTTGAGGGCAGTAGGAAGCTGCTGGAAGCCTCTGTGCATAGAGAGATTCACCTTTTCAAAAGTCGTGTGGGAGGACGATGCTGGGGGGTGGGTGGGAGCCTCCAGATGCCGACTGGGCGCCAGGGAGGAGCCCAGCCTGGCCGCTCTGCCAGGTGTCCGCGGCCCACACCCCACAGGCCGGCCCGACCTCCTGCCCTGCACGCCGCCTTCTTTTGAAGAAGCCACTACAGCTTCCATCGCCACCACCCTGTCGTCCACCTCCCTCTCCATCCCCGAGCGGTCCCCCTCAGAGACGTCAGAGCAGCCGCGGTACAGGTGGGCGGGGCAGTGCGGGTGGGCGGGGCCTCCACCGTAAAGGTGGGCGGGGCGGTGGGCGGGGCGTCTGCGGTAGTGGGCAGGGCAGTGTAGGTGAGGGCGCAACATGAGTGGGCGGGTCCGCCGTAGTGCGCGCGGGTCGGGCAGCGCGGGTGGGCGGGTGTCGGTGATACAGGTGGGCAGAGCAGGCAGACGGCCGCTTTCCCGCTGCCTGCCGTTCTCTGGTCACCTGTTTATGGTCTCCCTGCAGGCGGCGCACCCAGTCGTCCGGACAGGATGGCAGGTGAGACCCCACCCCCTCGCCTCGCCTCCTCTCGCCTCAGTCTCCCGAGCTGTCCTGAGCAGCTTCGGGCTCCCATGCCCCCAGGGCCCCTTCCTCTCCCACTGTGCTCTCCTGGGGACAAGCCCTAAGCTCTAGAATCTCTGTGTCGCCTCTTGTTTTTCTAGCACGATGGGGCCCAGAGGGCCCAGGGCAGCTGGGCCTGTTGATCCTCCTTCTAGTTTCCCTTTTTCTTTATTGTGGCTTTAAGGGGCTCAAACGGTTTTGGCTACGTGCTGGCATTCTGGAGTGGCGAAGGAGTCTGGGCTTTAAGCGTCCCACCAGCCCCACCTGCGCACGTGGCACGCGACGCGTGATCTTTCACCCTTCCCCCGCCCCCGAGTCTCCCGTGTCCATGGCTCCACCCTCCGTGCCCCCGCAGAGCCTCGGCTTGGCTCCCACTTGGCACGCGCTGTCTGCTCTTCTGTCCCTGCGCTCCTTTGCTTAAGACGCCCGTTCTCTAGTTCCATCCAAGTTGCTGCAAGCGACATTATTTCCTTCGTTGTAATGGCTGAGTGACATTTCACAGTACACGTGGACCACACTTTCTTTCTTTTCGTTTCTTTTTTTTTTTGAGACGGAGTCTCACTCTGTCACCCAGACTGGAGTGTTGAAGGGTAGTGGCCGCTCCCAGCCACTGCAGCCTCGACCTGCTGGGCTCCTGCATTCCTTCCACCTCAGCCTTCCGAGTAGCCAGAACTACAGGCATGCGCTACCACGCATGGCTAGTTTTTTTAATTTGTTGTAGAGACAAGGTCTCGCCAAGTTGCCCGGGTGGGTCTCGAACCCGTGGGTTCAGGCAGTCCTCTCGCCTCAGCCTCCCAAAGTGCTGGGATTACAGGCTGAACCACTGAGCCCGGCTTACACAAAGAAATTTAAAGTGGATTACCTGAGCCCACGGGTTCGTGACCCGCCTGGGCAACTTGGTGAGACCTCATCTCTACAATAAATCAAAATGAGCCGGGCGTGGTAGCGCGCGCCTATAGTTCCAACTACTCGGAAGGCTGAGGCGGAAGGATCGCCGGAGCCCAGCAGGTTGAGGCTGCGGTGGCCGGGAGCAGCCACTGCACTCCAGCCTGGGCGACAGAGTGAGACTCCGACTCAAAAAAAAAAAAAAAAGAAATGTAAAAAGGAGGAAACATCTGGTGATGCCTCCCTCCTGCCTGTGCCTCTGCCCTCCCAGGAGCAACCACTGGGCCTGTGGGTTTGTCTCTTCCTAGAGTTGCCTTGTGGGAACACGGACGTGCACCCAGGCTGGGCCCTTTTATTTTGACACAAAAGTGTCACGCCGCCGTCCCTTGCCACTTGGCAGAGCCCTCTGCCATGCTGTCCCCACTGCCTGCTGTTCCCTGCCTCCTATGGCCGTGCCTGGTCACATAGCCGACCCCTCCGGGGCCACGTGGGTGGGTGGCTCCAGGCGGGGCCCTCGTCACACCAGGGCCACGGATGTGCTGTTCCAGTCATCGAACTTCCGTCCTTCCTGCCTGATAGAGCCCTGCCAGTGCTCACCCAGGGGGAGCAAGTCTCCTTCTGTCCGGCTTCCTCGCTCCAGCTGGGCAGCCTTCCTGTTTCTGGGGTTGCGAGCCAGAGCGTGGAGCCCCCTGCTCAGGGCCCGCTGCTGGGTTCAGGCACTCCCAGGAGGGTGGGTGGGATTCTCGGCCGCTGTTTACTCAGTACTATACACCCCCGGGGCCAGCCATGCCCCAGGCCCTGCAGGCACCAGGCACAAGAGAGACCAGGGACAGCCCTTGTTCCCACACAGCTCCTGGCCAGACGTGGCAGCCCGAGGGACCAGGCCCTGGCTAGAGCCCTCCCGGCTCCCCGTGGGGTCGAGACCTGGAGCTCCCTGGGCTCCCCTGGGGGCATGAGGGGGGAAACTGAGACCCAGCTTCCCATTCTACCCAGGCCACAGGAGCAGCCCCACGTAGAAGAGGACCTGCAGCAAATCACTGTGCAGGTGGAGCCTGCGTGTAGTGTGGAGATCGTGGTCCCCAAGGAGGACGCAGGGTGAGTGCGGCCCGGGGATCAGCAGCGCCAAGAGCTCACCACAAGCAGTGGTGCGCACAGGCCAACAGGCTCACAGGGCATTCACGTGGGGCCTCAGTCTCCTGGTCAAAGGCAGCGGGTCGCACCCAGCGGGGGCGAGAGTCGGACCCTGGGATCCCGGGCGACATCTTGGGACATATGTGGCGTCACGCCAGGGGTGGTTTTGGCGTCTGGCATAGGGGGAGAGGAGGCCAAGACGCTCACCAGGTCCCTGGAGTGTGGGTGGGCGGGGCAGTGTGGGTGGGTGGGTGGGGCATCTGGTATTAGTGGGCAGAGAACAATAGCGGGGGAGCCCTGGGCCAGGACTTCTTCGGGAGTCTCTGAACTTCAACTATCTAAGGACGACGTTGTTCACTTTTTCGGTATTTACTTTTCATTTTATTTTATTTATTTATTTATTTTTATTTTTTATTTTATTTTAAAGTTTTATTTTTTGAGTTGGAGTCTCACTCTATTGCCCAGACTGGAATGTAGTGCTCACTTCTGGCCACCGCAGCCTCGACCTGCTGGGCTCCGGTGATCCTTCCGCCTCAGCCTTCCAAGTAGCTGGAACCACAGGCGCGCGCTACCACGCCCGGCTAATTTTTGATTTATTGTAGAGATGAGATCTCGTCAAGTTGCCCAGGCGGGTCTTGAACCCGCGGGCTCAGGCAATCCACTCACCTCGGTCTCCCAAAGTGCTGGGATTACAGGCAGAGCCACCGAGCCCGGCCTACTTTTCATTTTATTAAATTTTTATTTGAAGAGAGTAGCCTTTTAAAAAGTCTGGGCACTTTTTTTTTTTTTTAGTCAGGGTTTCTGGAGTGCAGTGGCACTATCACCGACTCACCGCAGCCTCCATTTCCTGGGCTAAAGGCATGCTCCCACTTCAGCCTCCAGAGGAGCGGGGAATACAGGCGTGCACCACCACACCCAACTAATTTTTTGATTTTTTTGTGTAGATGCGAGGTTTCACTATGTTGCCTGGGCTGATATAGAACTCCTGGGCTCAAGAATCCTCCTACCTCAGCCTTCCAGAGTGTTGGAATTACAGGCGTGAGCCACTGTGCCTGGCCATATGCTTTTTTTTCCTTGAGTCGGAGTCTCACTCCATCGTCCAGCTGGAATGCAGTGGCACACTCACGGCCACCACAGCCTCGACCTGTTGGGCTCAGGTGATCCTTCTGTCTCAGCCTTCCTAGTAGTTGGAACTACATGCGGGTGCTACCACGCCCAACTAATTTTTTTTTTTTTTTTAATTGTAGAGACAAGGTCTCACCAAGTTGCCTGGGCTGGTCTTGAACACACGGGCTCAGGCAATCCCCTCACCTCGGCCTCCCAAAGTGCTGGGATTACAGTTGAGCCTCTGTGCCCAGCCCATATGCTTTTTTATTGTGTGGGGGTTTTTTTGTTTGTTTGTTTGTTTTTGAGTCGGAGTCTCACTCTGTCGCCCAAACTGGAGTGCAGTGGCCGCTCCCAGCCACCGCGGCCTCGACCCGCTGGGCTCCGGCGATCCTTCTGCCTCAGTCTTCCGAGTAGCCGGAACTACAGGCATGCGCTGCCATGCCTGGCTAATTTTTTGATTTATTGTAGAGGTCTGGCCAAGTTGCCCAGGCTGATCTCGAACCTGCGGGCTCAGGCAATCCTCTCACCTCGGCCTCCCAAAGTGCTGGGATGACAGGCTTGAGCCACTGTACCAGCCCATCTGCTTTTTAAAAACTAGATTAAAGTGTCCATGATCAGGTACAAGACCTGCTTTTTCAAATGGCCATGGACACAGGGAAGGACGATATTCTTGGTGAAGGGATGGAACGTTCCCTGCGAGCCTGTCTCGGGCAGTGTCTGTGCTGTTGTCACTCAGTGCCTCTGTGTCTTTGTCACCTGTTTGGCATGTGACGCTGTCATCATGTGGCTACCAGGTCCTCCTTGTCCCTCCAGTGATTTCTGTTTGAGATGCGTTTTGATTTCCGTCACGCGTTCCCCTCGGCCCTGTCAGTACGGCTCCCAGGCCCCACTCTGCACTGAGAGCTGGTTTCACTCACGGGTTTCTGCCGTCTCAGCTGAGTCTCCCAGTGTGGAATCTCAGTTTTTGCCAAAAGCAACCGACCCTCAGACGTGACAGGAGAACAATTTCTCTGCGGCATTCAAAAGATGACAATTACACATTCAGCCCCCGCCATGCAAAATTTAAAAATGAGCCGGGCCTGGTGGCACCTCTAGTCTCAGCTACTCAGGAGGCTGAGGTGGAAGGATCGCCTGAGCCCAGGAGTCGGAGGCTGCAAGGGGCTATGATCACACCACTGCACTGCAGCCTGGATGACACAGCCAGATCCTGTCTCCCAAAAAACAAAACAAAGCAAAAAAACCACACCAACCACTTGGCCACGAGCCCTGGCCTTAGACACCTCCTCTCTGTGCCTCAGTTTCCTCTTCTGTAACCCAGGGAGAGCAGCAATGTCAACATCTTCTCCCCACCCCACGGTGGAGATTCGGTGGGTTAATTCACAGAAAGTTCTAGAACCAGTTTGGTATGTGGTAAATGCTCAGCGAACAGGTAATTGAGGTTCTGACCCTGTGGGTAGGAACCATGTGTCCCCACTCTACAGATGAGGAAACAGGCTCGGAGAAGGAGCGTGACCCCAGGTTGCCCAAGCTGGCAGGTCTCGGAGGTTGCGTCTGGGCATTCTCAGGCATTCTGCCTTGGTGCTGGTGGCCACGGCGCATCGCCTGCGCCTGTGTCTGGTCTCGATGTGCTGCCATGGAGTGACGCACAGCCAGCCCCTCCTGCATCCCAGGAGGGTTGGGGGGGGCGGGAACTGTGGGCCCCCCTGGACTCCTGTCTGCTGTGCCCAGGGCGGAGGCCCCCTCAGCTGGCGCCTCGGCCGCGGTCGAAGCGGAAACGACCAGCCAGGCCTCGGAGCCCGCCAGCCAGGCCTCGGATGAGGAGGACGCGCCCGCCACCGACATCTACTTCGTAAGTCCCCGGGCTCCTCCTCCATCAGCCAGGCCCACACGCACCCGCTCCCGCCATGCGCACACACACCTGCAGACTCGGGCCCAGGCGTGTGCGCCATCCACATGCCCTCCCGACACTCACACAGCCCCGGTCTCTTTCTGGTCCAGTCCCACACGGCAGGAGGTTCCTGCCGCCACACCCAGGAACCGGAGCCATCCCTTGCCCCTCCCAGCCTCATGACTGTGGTCCAGCACCCTTCAAGGCCTTGACCCCAACCTCGCCACCCCGTCTCTCTGGGACGCTTCCAGATCCTCACACCTGGGCCTCGTGTCCTTGGCAGTCTGGTCAGCCTGGCTGGGCCACTGGTGACCGGGTCCTTCTTCCTCTGATGGCGGGCGGGCATGGCTGGGATGGTTCCCTCTCCATCCTGAAGAGGGCTGGGGGACCACGCTGCTGGCCGGGGACACGCTGTCCTCAGACGAGGCTGGGTCTGTGGTCCTCGACCTGGGAGCTCTTGCCCTCACCGGGCCTGACGTCCAGGCTGGCCTCCCCACCAGCAGGTCCCAGGTAGCCCAGGGGCCCCGCTCGTGTCAGACAGCCCAGGTAGCAGGCCAAAGGCTGCAGCCCCCACCCTCCGGCTGTCCTCCCTCATCCCCACACATCACGGTGGGTTGGGGACACCAGCCACGGCTCTTGTTCACTGACATCCCCTGCTGTGTCCCAGCTGGTGTGTGTGTCTCCTGTGCCCCCTGGGCCTGGAGTCGGGAGGTGTGGGCTGTGCCCCGTCCTGGGCTCAGCGTGTGTGCCCTGGTTTCCGGATGGCGTGGCCGCTTGGGCTGTGGCCCGACACTGGGTGGGGCCATGGGGAGGGAGCAGGCCTCAGTCAGACCCGCCCGCACGCCCCACCTGCTTGGCCATCTGTCCCCACCCGCTGTCCCCCCTCATCCTGTCCTCTGTCTCCTTCTCCTCCCGCGGCCCGCCCGCCCGGCCAGTTTGCGGATGGGAGGTACTGGATTTTCTCACCCCGCCATCACC
>NW_007101064.1:13185-15065 GCF_000164805.1 Carlito syrichta | reverse complement strand
AAGGCAGGCTCCGGAGGGGCGGGGTCGCCAGGTGCAGGGCCGGGCTCGGGTCTGCTCGGACCCCAGCGGCCTTTGCCCTGGTGTGGGTCTTGGGCAGACGCTTCTCACACACCCGCCCCGGCTGCATCTGCCCCGCTCAGGAGGGGTCCCAGTCGGCAGGGTGGCCGCAGGGCCCACTGAGAGGGAGGAGCAGGTGCCTCCACCCCGTTTCACAGGCAGGTAGGCTGAGGCCTCGGTTCCCCGGGAGCCCGCAAGAGCCCATGGTTCAGACAAGGGCCCGTCATTGCCACGGGCAGCAAGCACGGCCCAGGGAGGCCAGGTGGCCTGCCCAGAGCCCAATGGCCAGAGCGAGGCTGACCTGGGGCGTTACCGTTCTGAGCAGCTCCCCGAGGCCCCCTCTTCAGCAAACCCCTCTGTCGCCCTGGGCAGGGCGTGAGGCGGGCCAGAGGCCGAGGCCACCCCAGCCCCTCACTCAGCTGAGACAGCAGCGTGTCAGCCACACCGAGGGCCCAGAGCTGCTTGGGGTCTGGGGGAGGGGGACTGGAGGGACTCAGCCTGCGGCTGCCTCAAGCAGGCCATCCACCTGCGGCGGGAGGGAGCCGGCCAGGCCTCGGAGACACCTGGCCTGGAGCAGCGAGGAAGGTGCGGCGACCCTCAGAGGCACCGCAGGGGTGGGGGGGGTGGGAGCTGCTGGGAGGACTCCAGGCCCAGGTGCAGGGGCTGCCTTCCCGGGGCACCCATCCTGGGTCCTGGCCGCTGCTGCCCCCCCACCCATCCCGAGAGGAAAGGCACCGGCTTATGCCTTCTAACCTGGTGACAGTCTGGCTGGCCACATCCTTGCCCAGGAGGGCATGTGCGGTGCCCGGATTTTCATCCCCCCGCCGTCCCAAGGGCAACTGCCCGCTCCTCATGCCGGCTCGTTCAGGCTCAGGTGGGGACCCTCCTTGGGTCCCTGTCACGTTTGAGCCCCATGAGGTGCCTATGCTGGGATCTCAGGACACGAGAGGCGGATTTGAACCCGCAGCCCCAGGTCGGGGCGTGCGTGTGACCCGTATGAAGGGGAAGGCCTGGGCTGGGCAGGTGCCTCCGTGCCATGTCCACAGGGCTGGTGCGGGTGACGGGCCGAGCAGGCACGGGACTGGGCTTTGGGAGCCGCAGCAGTGATGCCCCGAGGCCGAGGGGCCAGCCGTTCTCAAGGCCGGACAGAGGCCAGCGGGGAGCCAGCGGGGGCAGGGCAGGTCCTGCAGCCCTGGCAGCGGGGAGAGAGGGGAGCCGCAGAGGATGCAGGGCTGGGAAATGGCTGGACAGTGGCTGCGACAGTTTAGGGGCCGAGGAACACCCGGGCAGACATGGCCAGGGCAGGGGCGTGGCCGGACCTCGTGCTCTGAGCAGAGGCAGGGTTGGAGCCCCTCGGCCATGGTGCCCCGGGGATGTCGAGGGCCGGTGCTGTGGGTGGCCCCAGGAGCGGGGTGGGTGCAGGCCCGAGCCGAAGGTGACCGGCCAGAGCCGAGGCGGGAGGAACCGACCCTCGAACAGACACAGCCGGAAAGGGCACATCCAGCCTGGCCCTCCGTGGCATCCACTGCCCCCGAGGGCCCGTGGCTCTCCATGGGTGGGTGGGTGGCCTCCCAGTGGGAGGCTGTCTCAGTCTCTCCCGAGCAAATCGCCAGCAAAGAGGGCTGGGCCACGCGGTGCCGGCACCAGGTGTGTGTGCAACCCTGGAAGGCTTTCAGGTGACAGGACCGAGGTCAGGCCCGACGCCCAGGGCGCCGGGAGAGGCCCCAGGAGCTCGCGTCACAGGGGTGGGGCGGCCAGGCCGGGCTGTGGAGGAGGAGGACGAGGGCCGAGCATCCAGCCGCACTCCCACCCTCCCTGTCTCT
>NW_007101064.1:9002-12802 GCF_000164805.1 Carlito syrichta | reverse complement strand
CCCGACCCTGCGCCCGCCAGACTGTGCCCTTCCCAGCCTCAAGTCGTGTATTTATTTTGGGTCCTTCCCTTTGCACAGAGACAGAAGCACGTGTGTGCTTTTTTTAGGAAAAGACACAAAAAAGACAAAAACCAGAAGAGGACGCTCCTCCCCCACACTGCGGTTCTTGCTTGCGTGAGTCTCGCGGGGACACGGCCCCGGCTCCTGCTGCCTCCGGGGGCCCGGCCACATGGCCGTCGTCAGGCTGAATCCCGCTGAGTCTCCACCTGCTCTCCACTCGGGACGGCGGATCCCCTGGGGCGCGGAGGCCACTGCCCTAGCAGACCCCCGCCAGCTCAGCTTGGCGCCTGCTCCCACCACCCCGGCGCCCCCTCGTCAGGAGGGACGGACCAACCCGGCCAGGGCAAGGTCTCCAGGCACCTGCAATCCAGAGCGTCGGGACTGTCCTCCTCCCGACGCAGCCGTGGGCCACCCGACGCCCAGCCCAGGGTCGAGACTCACAGGGCGGGCCCGGGAGGAGGAGCCCAGGTTTCCAAGAGCTTTGGACGACCTTGTGATGGCCTGTGTCCCACCCAAGGCCCGGCCTGGCGGGCAGACCCTTCCTGCAGGACGGGCAGCCACGTGGGGTCTAGGAGGACAAAGACAGCGGCCCCGGCGCAGGGCAGCCCAGCGCCCCACAGGGCGGCCACTGGGCCTGCCCTGTGCAGAGGGTGTGGCCAGAGCCCACAGGCCGCAGAGCCCCCCTGCACTCACCCAGGCACGTCTCTGCAGACCCCCACCCGCACGGCCTGCGGGGAGGAGCTGGTCCTGCGAGACCGCACCTTCTAGAACTCCTGAGCCCTTGCCTTCCGCAGAGAGCCCGGGGCCTCCCTGGCCACGGCCTGTGAGCCTGTCGTGAACCCCTTGAGCCTGTGTCCTCCTGCTGCTGGTCCAGCCTCACAGCCCACTCCCTATGCCTGGAGGAGCAGGCCACACCCCCCGGCCCCACCAGGGACACACGCTGCTGTGCCAGGAAGGAAAGGGTCTCAACAGGGACTAGAACGGCGTGACAGCACCGTGGCGGCCCGCCTGCCAGCTCCTCCAGCCCAGGGACCTAGCCTCGGCCCTGCCCGGCCCACGAAGGACACCCGTGGGCACTGGGGGGGATCAGCAGGGGTCCAAAGGGCCGTCTGAGGCTGGACGGCCCACGGGGACGGCAGCGTCATCTGAAGGCCCCAGAGGGCACACGGAGGTTCCTAAAGCCCTCACGTCCCCTTGCCCAGCCTGGCCCCAGGATGTCCAGAGCCCTGGGGGGGACCCAGGCTGTCCCTGGGTGACGGGCACCGTGTCCATCCCCCCCCAACAAATCACATGACCTGCGTGCTGACCCGGCACGCTTGAGGGAGAACACGCAGCCTCCGTGGACACGTGACGTTTCTGTGTTTGTGTCGCGTCTCCCAGGCCTCTTGGAGATCCGCTTCGCGTTGCGTTTTCTGTTCCTTTTCCACGAACTGTAGCCCATGCTGACGTGTTCCACGACCGCCAAGGTGGCGCCTGCTGGTCATTTCCAGGGCCCGGTGGGGGCAAGACCTATTTATAATGTGTAGCGAACTCACGGCCCTCCTCGGACCCCAGCTGCCCCCCCAGAGCAGTTTGTAAAAATGCTGGGACCAATCCCCCCCACCTCGGTGCTGACGCCCCTGTCGCTCAGATGGGAGCCGCGTCTGACTCCGTGCTGTGCAAAGACAGAGGGCGTCCTCTCCGAGACTGACAAGGGGCAGCCCCCACGTGTCCCTTGCCAGCCTCCGTCCCCAAAGCCATCCCAGCGTGTCCCCTGTGCCCCCCCCCACCTGGCTCAGTGCAATACTCCCGCCCCCGCAGGGTCCCATGCCAGGGTACTGTCGCCGCAGCCCCTCGGTCCCCGCCCAGGACAGCCACTGCCCCCCTCCCCGTTTATGGCCGAACTGGTTCCAAGACAAAATGAAACTGCAAACCTCGTGTGTCTTAACTCCCAGTGGGAATCCCGCCCCTCCTCCGCCCCGTGGTCCGGCGCGTGACAATCGGAGCACCCGCCTCATGGCTCGGACGGGGGGCCGTGTCCCCCACGCAGCACCCTGGGCCCCTCCGAAGCAGAAAAGCCACTGCTGGCCCAGACACTTGTATGCAGCCTGGGCCCCGCCCGTCCCACCCCCTCTTTCTACGTCAAGGAGAGCTCTCTAATAAATCGGGTAATAAGCATCCACCCACCCGTGGCCTCTCTGTGGGCTCTGAGGGTCGGGTTGGGAGCTGGAGGACCTTGGACCTCAGAGAGGAAAGAGGCCTCTGTGAGATCTGTGATAGTATCGGGGGCGATGATGGCTCAGGCCTGGAATCCCAGCACCTGGGGAGGCGGAGGCAGGAGGGTCACTTGAGGCCAGGAGTGAGAAACCAGCCCGGGCCACGTAGCGAGACTCCCTCTGCAAAAATAAAATACACGCATACGTAATAGTACGAGGACCCAAACACCTAACCGCTGTGACCTCCTCCGGGTTCCAGATCAGCTCAGGAAACACGTCAAAGCTTCTGACAGCACAGCCCAGCACAAGGGAACAGACCCCGCACCCCAAGTTTGTATTTGTACTACCAGAGCTGCTTGGACCCCTCGAAGGGAACACATCCCTCCCTGACCCCCAATCTGAGAAACCACATTGGAAGTGAGATCTGGCGGAGAGGCGGCCTCTGGAAACAACAGTACGTAGCACGGCTGACGTGCAGACCAAACGTGTAGGGGGTCTCGGAGGTCCCCGTCAGATCCTCCCAAGGATGTGCCTGAATTAGGGGGTGAGAGAGAGAGTGAGAGAGAGAGAGAGACATCCCATCACCATGACAACCCGCATCCCAGGACCGAGCCGCAGGAGCTGGTCCTTGGAAGACTCCACCCCTGCCCTCACACCTAGCAGAGCATGCAAAGCCAGCATTCCGGGGGCGGGGGGCTGTCACACAGCTGTCCTCCAGGCTAGACCTTCCAAAAGGTGACATCAGTGATGAGTATCTTCCCAACACAGGCATTCCCATCCCGGTGTGGTTAGAACTGTGGGTGGCTGCAGTAGCTTGGGCCGGGATGGCAGGATGCTCCAGACTCCAGCTTCCAGTCCTGTCTCCTTCGGTCCACCCACCCCACAATTGCAAGGCCCCCCACCTCTGCTCAAAGCCCTCCCAACAGGCTGGGCGCCGTGGCCACGCCTGTAACGCCAGCACTTCGCGAGGCTGAGGCAGGAGGATTGCTTGAGCCCCGGAATTCGAAACCAGCCTGGACAGCAATAGCTAAACCCTGCCTCTACAAAAAAAATTTTTTTAAATGAGCCGGGTGTGGTGGTGCATGGCTGTAGTCCCAGCTACTTGGGAAGCTGAGCAGGAAGGAAAACTTGAGCCCAGGAGTTCGAGGCTGCAGTGAACTATGATGGCACCGCACTCCAGGCTGGGCCACAGAGCCAGACTCTGTTTCAAAAATAAAACAAAAATCCTCCCATGCACCCACACAACAAAGCTGGACAGCCTGAGTTGGGTAATTTTTTGCAGGAAAAAGCTTTAAAAACACACATAAATCAACCCAAAAAGTAAAACACAACAAACAGAAGCAACAACAAAACATTAAAAAATAAATTTTGACTCTGAGCCTGTTTCTCCATGAATAAAATGGATTTTAGGGGAATCCAGGGAGTTATCCCACGTTTAAAAAAAAAAAAAAAAAACCGGGCTCGGTGGCTCAGCCTGTAATCCCGCGCCTTTGGAGGCTGAGTGAGTGGATGGCCTGAGCCCGCGGTTCGAGACTCGCCTGGGCA
>NW_007101064.1:8536-8982 GCF_000164805.1 Carlito syrichta | reverse complement strand
AATCAAAAATTCAGCCGGGCATGGTAGCGCGCGCCTGTAGTTCCAGCTCCTTGGAAGGCCGAGGCGGAAGGATCGCCGGAGCCCGGCAGGTCGAGGCTGCGGCAGGTCGAGGCTGCGGTGCCCGTGAGCATGCCACTGCCCTCCAGCCTGGGCGACAGAGCGAGACTCCGACTCAAAAAAAAAAAAAGAAATAAAAAAGCTAAACCCTCCGAAATACATAGGTCTTCATTAGCAGGTGCTGGAGCAGACTGACGACCCTCCGAGGTCCGCCCAGCGTCTGAGGCTAAAAACTAAAGTGACCGACTCCGCCCCGCCCCGCCCTCTCCCTGGCCGGAGCAGTCGGGGACCAGGGACCCTTTCTGGGTCCCCGCCTTCCCGAGGCCCCGCCCCGAGCACACCTCCTTTGTCCCGCCCGGCCACGCCCACACACTCAGCTTTCCCCTGGG
>NW_007101064.1:2438-7610 GCF_000164805.1 Carlito syrichta | reverse complement strand
CAGGAGGTCAAGGCTGCCGTAGCCGGGATTGGGCCCCTGCAGTCCAGCCTGGGTTAATAGAGTGAGACCCCGACTCAAAAAGAAAATAAAAAAGATCACTGGCGGCCGGGCTCGGTGACTCAGTCTGTAATCCCGCGCTTTGGAAGGCCGAGGTGAGTGGATTGCCTGAGCCTGTGGGCTCGCCACCTGCCTGGGCAACTTGGCGAGACCTCACCTCTACAATAAATCAAAAAGTAGCCGGGTATGGTAGCGCGCACCTGTAGTTCCAGCTACTTGGAAGGCTGAGGCGGAAGGATCGCCGGAGCCCAGCAGGTCGAGGCTGCGGTGGCCAGGAGCGGCCACTGCACTCCAGTCTGGGTGACAGAGTGAGACTCCAACTCAAAAAAAAATTAAAAAAAAACAAAACAAGCTGGGCTCGGTGGCTCAACCTGTAATCCCGCGCTTTGGAAGGCCGAGGTGAGTGGATTGCCTGAGCCTGTGGGCTCGCCACCTGCCTGGGCAACTTGGCGAGACCTCACCTCTACAATAAATCAAAAAGTAGCCGGGTATGGTAGCGCGCACCTGTAGTTCCAGCTACTTGGAAGGCTGAGGCGGAAGGATCGCCGGAGCCCAGCAGGTCGAGGCTGCGGTGGCCAGGAGCGGCCACTGCACTCCAGTCTGGGTGACAGAGTGAGACTCCAACTCAAAAAAAAATTAAAAAAAAACAAAACAAGCTGGGCTCGGTGGCTCAACCTGTAATCCCGCGCTTTGGAAGGCCGAGGTGAGTGGATTGCCTGAGCCTGTGGGCTCGCCACCTGCCTGGGCAACTTGGCGAGACCTCACCTCTACAATAAATCAAAAAGTAGCCGGGTATGGTAGCGCGCACCTGTAGTTCCAGCTACTTGGAAGGCTGAGGCGGAAGGATCGCCGGAGCCCAGCAGGTCGAGGCTGCGGTGGCCAGGAGCGGCCACTGCACTCCAGTCTGGGTGACAGAGTGAGACTCCAACTCAAAAAAAAATTAAAAAAAAACAAAACAAGCTGGGCTCGGTGGCTCAACCTGTAATCCCGCGCTTTGGAAGGCCGAGGTGAGTGGATTGCCTGAGCCTGTGGGCTCGCCACCTGCCTGGGCAACTTGGCGAGACCTCACCTCTACAATAAATCAAAAAGTAGCCGGGTATGGTAGCGCGCACCTGTAGTTCCAGCTACTTGGAAGGCTGAGGCGGAAGGATCGCCGGAGCCCAGCAGGTCGAGGCTGCGGTGGCCAGGAGCGGCCACTGCACTCCAGTCTGGGTGACAGAGTGAGACTCCAACTCAAAAAAAAATTAAAAAAAAACAAAACAAGCTGGGCTCGGTGGCTCAACCTGTAATCCCGCGCTTTGGAAGGCCGAGGTGAGTGGATTGCCTGAGCCTGTGGGCTCGCCACCTGCCTGGGCAACTTGGCGAGACCTCACCTCTACAATAAATCAAAAAGTAGCCGGGTATGGTAGCGCGCACCTGTAGTTCCAGCTACTTGGAAGGCTGAGGCGGAAGGATCGCCGGAGCCCAGCAGGTCGAGGCTGCGGTGGCCGGGAGCGGCCACTGCACTCCAGTCTGGGCGACAGAGTGAGACTCCAACTTATATATCACTGGCATGAGGCAGATTGGTTAACAGGACAGGTGGGTGTGTGCGTCCGGCGTGTGCACACAGGTGTGAAGCCCCAGCTTCCCGGTGAGTTACAGGACCCGAACGTCCCGTCGGGGTCACGGGAAGGATAGGGGCTTGGACTCTGGTGACACAGGCTCTGGGGGGAGGGGGGAGTAGAGGATTTCCATCGAGGGACAGTGGGTGATTGATGGCCGGGAAGAGCACAGGGAGACCTGGGAGAAGGAACATGCGAGGCCTGGGAGGATTGGACGACCTGAAAGCAGGTGGCGTGCTGTGACTGGGTCACCAGGCCAGAGACCTCTGCCCTCTCCCTCCCTGTGACAGATAATGGGAACAAGGGAGGGGAGGACGCTTCCTTTGGGAGAGACCTCGAGGCCTCAGCCGCACGTCAAGACGCCATGTTTTGGGGTGTTGGGCGCCAAGCCCCCGCAGTGATGGGCCTGACGCTTCTGCAAGCCTCCCCAGCCTTCGGGTGCAGGAGGGACGCCAGGGAGGGGACACAGGAGTCCAGACACCAGAGCATGGCAGCCTCCAGGAGCGGAGGATGGTAGCCTTCTCAAGCCAAGGCTGCAGGGAGGCACAGTGGGCGGGGTGGGCTTCAGAGGGGCTCTCGACGGTGGAGGCCCATGTGGGCGGGAAGAAGGCTCGGGAGGCGCCAGGACTCACAGCGACTCCAGGGCCTGGGTCGCAGCTTTTCTTCTGGGTCTGGTGACTCCAGCATGAAATCACCAGCTCGGTGACGGCACTGCCTCCTGGGTCGCAGTGCTGCTGTGACATTCAGGCTGGTCCTTGCGATGTCCCCAAGGCTCCCCAGCCTGTTGTCTCACCGTGGCCAGAGCCATGTGGTAAAAACACGGCTTTTCCCCTGAGTCTGGTGAGATGGTGATCACAGGGGGTGGAAGTGGCAAACAGAATTAACGAGGAGAGGGTTTAAGCCAGGGGCTGGTGAGCCGCAGCTGAGAACCAGGGGTCGCTTTTATATTTTAAGTGGGGGCAAGGAGCAAAAGAAGATGTAGATTTTATAACATGTGAGAATTATGCGAAATACGGCCAGGTCTGCCGCTCACACCCAGAATCCCAGCACTAGGAGGCCGAGGTGGGAGGAGGCCAGGGGTTTGAGGCCAATCTGGGCAACACTGCAAGACTCTCTCTCTGTTAGAAATAAAGAGAGAGTTGGACAAAATTCAAGTTGTAGGGTCCAGAAACAGCCTCAGTGGGCCACAGCTGTGCCTGTCTGTGTTGTGGCTGCTCTTCTGTGGTGGCAGAAAGCCGAGCAGTCGCCTCACAGGCTGTGTGGCCTGCACGGCCTCAGGTCCCGACATCCCACCCTTAGGAAGCATTTGTGGGCCAGGAACAGTGGCTGGAGCCTGTAATCCCAGCACTTTGGGAGGCCAAGGTGAGAGGATTGCCTGAGCTCAGGGGTTCGAGACCCGCCTGGGCAACTTGGCACATGACCTCATCTCTACAATAAATCAAAAAAATAAAATAAGCCGGGTGTGGTAGCACACGCTTGTAGTTCCAGCTACTTGGAAGCCTGACGTGGAAGGATCACCTGAGCCAGCAGGTCAAGGCTGTGGTGGCCATGAGTGTGCCTCTGCACTCCAGCCTGGGTGATAGAGTGAGACTCCAATTCAAAAAAAAAAAGCAGCAGCAGCATTTGTGGATTTTGTTGGCTGAGCCCAGGGTGGATGTGTTGGCATCAGGCCTTGTCACTGTCATCCTTGTGGTTGTCTTCTGTGGTTTGCTGGTGTTGGAGCCATTTGCAATGACTAGCCAACCCAGGCCTGTGACTAGCGGTGATGTGTATAGAAACATGGCAGGACACGCAGCCTCTCTCTATCCAAGGTGCCAAGAAATGTATAGACACTTAAGGGGTGTCAGAGACATCGGCTGCCATCAGAAGCGTCTGGACGCTGATGGTCACCACTGCGAGCGCTTCTCAAATGGCAGAAGTCAAACGGGACACGTGTTTGTCTTGTCATTGGTATATATTGGGTAGGACAATTTTAATACAGCTTTTTTGTTAAAATGTGTATACATTATTTTGGCACTCTGTATTTTTTGGGTTGTTTTTTGTTTTTGTTTTTTTTGAGTCAGAGTCTCACTCTGTCGCCCAGGCTGGAGTGCAGTGGCACCCTCACGGCCACCACAGCCTCAACCTGCTGGGCTACGGCAATCTTCTCACCTCGGCCTCCCAAAGTGCTGGGATTATAGGCATGAGCCACCACACCCAGCCCTTTTTTTTTTTTTCTTTTTTTGAGTCAGGGTCTCTCATTGTCGTCTAAGCTGGAGTGCAGCAGTGCTATCACTGTTCACTGCAGCCTCCAACTCCCAGGCTGAGGCGATCTTCCTGCCTCAGCTTCCCGAGTAACTGGGACTGTAGACACCACCACATCTGGCTAATTATTTAATTTTTTTTTTGTAGGGATGAGTTCTCACTATGTTCCCCAGGCTGGTCTCGAACTCCTGGCTTCCAGTGATCATCCTGCCTTGGGCTCCCAAAGTGCTGGGGTTACAAGCGTGAGCCACCATGCCTGACCTTGTAGTCAGTGTTTAAAGGCTCCAAAGTAATAGGTTCTCATAGTTGAGGTTTGGTTGTTGTGTTGTTTTTGAGTTGGAGTCTCACTCTGTCGCCCAGACTGGAGTGCAGTGGCCGCTTCTGGCCACCGCAGCCTCAACCTGCTGGGCTCCGGCAATCCTTCCACCTCAGCCTTCCAAGTAGCTGGAACTACAGGCGGCACGCTACCACGCCCGGCTAATTTTTTGTTTGTTGTAGAGATGAGGTCTCGCCAAGTTGCCCAGGTGGGTCTTGAACCCGCGGGCTCAGGCGATCCACTCACGTCAGCCTCCCAAAGGCGCGGGATGACAGGCTGAGCCACCGAACCCGGCTAATGTTTTTATTTGTCAGAGAGACAAGGTCTGGTTGTCCAGACTGGTCTTGAACCCCTGGGATCAGGCAGTCCTCTCGCCTCGGCCTCCCAAGGTGCTGGGATGACAGACTTGAGCCACCACACCCGGCCATAGTTGAGGTTTTTTGCCGGGCTCAATAGGTGGTGGATTTCACCAAGTATTTGGTGGTCGTTGTCTGTGTTCAAGACCCCTCGAGGTTAGAATTCATCCCCAGGGTGCGTACACTGCGCTTCCTGCTTGTTACTCCCACCCATCCTGCAGAACCCACTGAATACCGCCTCTACCGGGAAGCCTTCCCCTGAGAGCCCAGGCCTCTGGCCCAGCTTCCCCCGCCCCCACCATGGGTGTCCATGCCCACCCCAGGGCCTTTGCCCATGCTGTTCCCTGCGCCTCGAGTGCTTGCCCTCCGAGTTTGCCCCTGCGGGGAGAGCCCATCCTTCGTGGCTCTGCCCTTCTGGTGTCGCCCAGGGCTCGGGGGTCTTCCTCGGGGGTCCGTGAAGCCGAGCCCGGGCAGGCAGGCACCGTTGTGCCGCGGTCGCCGCCGTGTCCCCGGCGCCCGTGAGCACCCACAGGCCTGGCCGGCACTGAGTGGCCCCTCGGCCCTCTCTGCAGGTCAGTCTCCGAGGATGAGCGGAGGC
>NW_007101064.1:1406-2418 GCF_000164805.1 Carlito syrichta | reverse complement strand
CGGCGGCAGCAGGAGGAGCTGAGGAAGGCCTTCGAGACCCCCGAGGAGAAGCGCGCGCGGAGGCTGGCCAAGAAGGAGGCCAAGGAGCGGCGCAAGCGCGAGAAGATGGGCTGGGGCGAGGAGTACATGGGCTACACCAACACCGACAACCCCTTCGGGGACAACAACCTGCTGGGCGCCTTCATCTGGAACAAGGTGGGGCGGCGTCTGCGTTGGGAGCCGGGGGTTTCCCTCTGGCGCCCAGGCCGGGGCCGTGGCGTCGTCGTGGCCGCTGCCGCCTCGACCCTGGGCTCAGGCCGTCCTCCCTCCTCAGCCTCACACGGGGCCGGGACGACAGGGGCGACCACCCCTGGCTGTTTTTTAAACTTTTTGTGGAAGTGAGGTCTCGCGGTGTGGCCCAGGCTGGTCCCAAACTCCTGGGCTCAAGCCCTCCTCCTGCCTCGGGTCCGCCCTGCTCCAGGTGCCTGCATGCCCTGGCACACCCTCAGCCCTCTGCGGCGTGGAGGCGGCTGGGCTTCCCCAGGAGCTTGTGCGGCCGGGGCCAGGCCGCGAGAGCCCACGTGGCGCCCTGATTGTTCAGGGGGCGCCAGCCAGGTACCCGATACCAAGACACCCTCAGAGGGGTTGGGAGCCTAGGACGGGAGGACTCAGGGTGAGGCTTGGGCCACGACTGTCAGACGTGAGGGCTGCGGTCTCTGGGCCGGGGCAGAGCCAACCTGGTGGCCTGTGTGACATGCCCTCCCACCAGGGGTCCTGGCAGGGGAGCCCCACTGTGGGAGGCAACCTTGAGGCCTGGGAGTGCAGGAACCGCCGGCCCTCGTGGCGGTCCGGGCAGGCCGCTGCTGCCTCGCCCACGTGCGGCGGGGTCCGGCTCCCCAAGCGCTTGGCCTTCCCATGCCCGGAGCCGCTGGACGTATGTCCACAGGAGTCAGTGGGTCCCGAGCGAGACTCCCTGCTGGTGGTGGCCGCGTGTCCCGCGGGACCGGGGTGGGCGCTTCTGTCCCATGTCTGC
>NW_007101064.1:0-552 GCF_000164805.1 Carlito syrichta | reverse complement strand
CCTGACACGCCTCCCCCACAGCTCCAAGATCCGCATCCGGGACGGGCGCGCCAAGCCCATCGACCTGCTGGCCAAGTACATCAGCGCCGAGGACGACGACCTGGCCGTGGAGATGCACGAGCCCTACACCTTCCTCAACGGGCTCACGGTGGCCGACATGGAGGACCTGCTGGAGGACATCCAGGTGCCCGTGCCCGTCTGCGCCCGCCAGCCCCCTCCTGTCCGGCCCCACGCTCACCCACCCCCCGCCCCCCCAGGTGTACATGGAGCTGGAGCAGGGCAAGAACGCCGACTTCTGGCGGGACATGACGGTCATCACGGAGGACGAGATCTCCAAGCTGCGCAAGCTGGAAGCCTCGGGCAAGGGACCAGGTGAGGGCAGGTGCCGCCTCGGGGCTGGGTGGGAGCTCCGCAGCTGGCGATTCCAACGCCTCTCGGACTCGCTGTCTGCCCCGGCGGCCCCTGCGGCCTCAGTTTCCCCATGGGGAGTCTCCCTGGCTCTTCTCTGCCTCCCCTGCGAGAGGTGCCACCAGGGGGCAGCAGTGGGCAGCA
>NW_007101063.1:0-332 GCF_000164805.1 Carlito syrichta | reverse complement strand
CAGGCGCGCACTACCACGCCCGGCTAATTTTTGATTTATTGTAGAGATGAGGTCTCACCTACCCAGGCGGGTCTCAAACCTGCGGGCTCAGGCAATCCACTCACCTCAGCCTCCCAAAGGCGTGGGATTACGGGCTGAGCCACTGAGCCCAGTGGTTATTATATTTTCAATTCCAAAATTTCTGTTTGCTTTTTCTTTATATCATCTATTTCTTCGTTGAGTTTTTCTAGTTCTTTTCATTTGTTTCGATCATGTTCAAAATTCCTTGTTTGAATATATATATATATATATTTTTTTTTTTTTTTTGAGTTGGAGTCTCACTCTGTCGCCCA
>NW_007101062.1:0-313 GCF_000164805.1 Carlito syrichta | reverse complement strand
ATCATCAGAGAAATGCAAATCAAAACCACATTGAGATACCACCTAACCCCAGTAAGCATGGCCATCATTAATAAAACAAACAACAACAGATGCTGGCAAGAACGCAGAGAAAAAGGAACCCTTCTACACTGCTGGAGGGAGTGCAAACTAGTGCAAACTCTTTGGAACAGAGTGTGGCGACTTCTGAAAGAGCTA
This sequence comes from Carlito syrichta, assembly GCF_000164805.1. Classification (NCBI taxonomy): domain Eukaryota; kingdom Metazoa; phylum Chordata; class Mammalia; order Primates; family Tarsiidae; genus Carlito; species Carlito syrichta. The sequence goes on along the minus strand of NW_007101062.1, from coordinate 118 downwards.
GACATTGACCTTCCATATGACCCAGCAATCCTCCTATTGGGAATATACCTAGAGGAACTCAAATCATTCTACCAAAAAGATACCTGCACACATGTTTGTTGCAGCTCTATTCACAATA
>NW_007101061.1:0-332 GCF_000164805.1 Carlito syrichta | reverse complement strand
TGAGGTCTCACTGCCCAGGCGGGTCTCGAACCTGCGGGCTCAGGCAATCCACTCACCTCATCCTCCCAAAGGCGCAGGATTACAGGTTGAGCCACCGACCCCGGCTCAGAATAACTTTTTATTCAAACATCATCCCCACACTCACATTCCAGCATCTATTTGAGAGGTGTTTTTATTCTCACCTAACTTGTCTGCTGCTAGTTCTCCGATACTACCATGGCTGTTAACATACGAATACTAAGTTGTTTTCAATTTTGTACCTTTTAATGCATATTTTCTTTTTTCTTTTCTTTTTTTTTTTTTTTTGAGTCGGAGTCTCACTCTGTCCCCCA
>NW_007101060.1:0-305 GCF_000164805.1 Carlito syrichta | reverse complement strand
TGTGTGTGTGTGTGTGTGTGTGTGTGTGTGTGTGTGTGTGTGTGTGTAGGTGTGTAGGAGAGGGAGTCCTGGCCTTGTTGGGCCATTCTGGGGGAGAAGCGAAGAGGGGGTCCAGATGGAGTCAGTGGATCTTGGGGGCACACTCAAGATTGCCACTTGGACTGGCAGGTGCTTGGGACCTTGACACTGCCCACCTGCCCTGTCTCCTGAAGCTGCCCTGGTTAGTTCTCACGTGAAGGGGATGGTTCCTGGAGCGGGAGCCTTTGCTGCAGGTGGAGCCTGGTCTGCTTGATGCGGACCCCCTG
>NW_007101059.1:0-353 GCF_000164805.1 Carlito syrichta | reverse complement strand
CCGCAGGCTCAGGCAATCCACTCACCTCAGCCTCCCAAAGGCGCAAGATTACAGGCTGAGCCACCGAGCCCGGCGGGCTAATTTTTTTTTTAATTGTAGTTGCCTAGGCTGGTCTCGAACCCTGGGCTCTGTCAGTCCTCTTGCCTCAGCCTCCCAAAGTGCTGAGATTACAGGCATGAGCCGGCAATTCCCTCCCTTAATGTTATCCCAATTCTACTTCCTGTCTTTCAGCAGTTCCCCCAGAATTTTTGGTGTATTTAGAGCAACTTATCATGTAAGTCAGCATGATTTTCAAATATATGTATCTGTGTGTGTGTGTGTGTGTGTGTGTGTGTGTGTGTATGTATATATAT
>NW_007101058.1:0-471 GCF_000164805.1 Carlito syrichta | reverse complement strand
GGGAGCGGCCACTGCACTCCAGTCTGGGTGACAGAGTGAGACTCCAACTCAAATAATAATGATAATAATAATAATAATGCTATAAGAAAGGGATTGTCAGTAGGGGAAAATGTCTGGTGATGGGGGTGGGATTGGCAGTTGAGGGAAACTGCTAGAGGAGGGAGGGGCATACCTCATTAATAAGAGTACCAGCATAATCAACGTTTGGATACCTAAACCTGAATCGTACCCCACATCTTTATAATGAAAAAAAAAAAGACCAGCCAGGCTCGGCGGCTCAGCCTGTAATCCCGTGCTTGGGAGGCTGAGGTGAGTGGATTACCTGAGACCGTGGGTTCAAGACCCGCCTGGGCAACTTGGTGAGACCTCATCTCTACAATAAATCAAAAATTAGCTGGGTGTGATAGTGCGCGCCTGTAGTTCCAGCTATGTGGAAGGCTGAGGTGGAAGGATCGCTGGAGCCCAGCACGT
>NW_007101057.1:0-333 GCF_000164805.1 Carlito syrichta | reverse complement strand
CTAGTTAAGACAGCTGGCTAGCCAGCTTGCTAGCTAGGTAGCTAGGTAGTTAGGTCAGCTCTCTAGCCAGCTGGCTAGCTAGTTAAGTCACCTAGTTAAGTCATCTGACTAGCCAGCTGACTAGCTAGGTAGCTTTCTAGTTAAGGCAGCTGGCTAGCCAGATGGCTATCTAGTTAAGTCAGCTAGTTAAGTCAACTGGTTAGCCTGTTGGCTATCTAGGTGGTTGGAAAGGCTGGTTACCAGGCTGGTCAGGTCAGTAGCCAGCTAGTTAATTCACCTGGCTAGCTGGCTGACCAGCTGGGTGGCTGGCTAGTTAAGCCATCTGGCTATCCA
>NW_007101056.1:0-349 GCF_000164805.1 Carlito syrichta | reverse complement strand
TCAGAGCAGCCCTGCTCTACAGACCTGCCTGGCTGTCTCCAAATGCTCTCCCCCTGAGCCCCCCGACAGGCTCCCACCCCACCGCTCCACTGCTCTGCTCCTTCCAGGGTCGCCATCGCGGCCTTCAACATCTATCCTCGCCCTCATCACTCCCGACCGGCCAGCCGGCCAGCAGCATGGGACACAGCTCGCCATTCCTCCCTGGGGGCTCTCCCTGCCTCGTGGCTATTCCCTCTCTCTTCGCTGGTCCCTCTCCGTCTCCAGAGCTCCGTGTGCTTGTCGGAGGCCCCAGGGCTGTTTCTTCCCCAGCCACACTCAAACCAAGTACACCCCAGCCTCAGAGCCATGC
>NW_007101055.1:0-322 GCF_000164805.1 Carlito syrichta | reverse complement strand
CGCGGGCTCAGGCAATCCACTCACCTCAGCCTCCCAAAGGCACGGGATTACAGGCTGAGCCACCGAACCCGGCTTGTATCAGCTTTTTAAATCAGCAGAAAGAAAATCTCATTTTATATCATATTAACAGTAAGGTTAAAAGTAATCTGTCCCTGAAAAGACTTAAAATGATACTTAAACAGAAACATTCATCAGCACTTTAATTATTTCACAAGGAGGAAAAATATTTGAACGGAAAATAATTAAAGCCAGGCTCGGTGGCTCAGTCTGTAATCCCGTGCCTTTGGGAGGCTGAGGTAAGTGGATTGCCTGAGTCCGCGGG
>NW_007101054.1:0-360 GCF_000164805.1 Carlito syrichta | reverse complement strand
AGGATCGCCGGAGCCCAGCAGGTCGAGGCTGCGGTGGCCGGGAGCGTGCCACTGTACTCCGTCTGGGTGACAGAGTGAGACTCCAACTCAAAAATAAAAATAAAAATAAAGAGAAGTTAGTTTATGGAGAACAGAATGAAAAGATCTGATACATTTATTTGAAGTCCTTGAAGGTGTGAATAGAGAGAATGTAGGAAAGGTGATATCTGAAGAGATATCTGAGAATTTTACAAAACTGATGAAAGACATGGACCCACAGATTCAGGAAGCAGAAATAAATCTATGTACATAAAAGTATTTGTCTTTTTTTTTTTTTTGAGTTGGAGTCTCACTGTCACCCAGACTGGAGTGCAGTGGCTG
>NW_007101053.1:0-348 GCF_000164805.1 Carlito syrichta | reverse complement strand
TGGCCAGGAGCAGCCACTGCACTCCAGTCTGGGCGACAGAGTGAGACTCCAACTCAAAAAACAAACAAACAAACAACAAAAAAAAAGCCTAGCTGCCACAGCAGCTGAAATGTGCCCTGCATGTGTCTAAGTCAATGCAAAACAAGGCCCAAGCTCATTAGATGGTATCAGGGCCCAAGGGTTAAGCCCTGAAAAAAATGGGAAATAGACTTTACTGAGGCAAAATCGCCTCATGTGGGACACACCTATCTGTTAGTATTTGTAGATACTTTTTCTGGATAGGTAGAAGTTTTTGTCACAGGGAATGAAACTGCTTTCACAGTTACCTTTTTTTTTTTTTTTTTTTAG
>NW_007101052.1:0-760 GCF_000164805.1 Carlito syrichta | reverse complement strand
AACCTGCTGGGCTCAAGTGATCCTTCCCCCTGAACCTTCCAAGAAGCTGGAACTACAGGCGTGCGCTACCACACCCGACTAATTTTTGATGTATTGTAGAGATGAGGTCTCACCATGTTGCCAGTGTGGGCCTGGAACCCGCAGACTCAGGCAATCCAGTCGCCTCAACCTCCTAGAGTGCTGGGATTACCGGGTGAGCCACTGAGCCCAGCCTTTATGTTGTTTTAAGGCAAATTTAAACCCTGGGGTTAGAGCCTAAGGACTTGTCAGAATATTGACTTTAATAGCTGAGATATATCACCTAAATGACATTCAAGACCTTAGCTTTGGTGGAACTTTTGGAATCTGAGGTATTCTCTAAGGCAGTGCAACTTAGACTCAGGGGACAGGCTTAGAAATTGTTGAGATGTTTCTAAATATATGTATAATTTATTTTATGATACAATTATTTAATCATGGATTTATTTTGCATATATGTAGCATAAATTTGTCCAGGATAAGCTAAATTATTTAAGCTAATTTTTAAAATAACTGTGCAATTGGTATTTTTTGGCAGGTACACATATTCCATTTGTATTTATGCAGTTGTTGATTCCTGAATAAGTCAGAAAATTAATTATAAATTGTTGGGAGCCAGCCGTGGAGGCCTGCCTGAGCGTTAGGGATCCAGGCGGGCTGCGGACCTTGAGACCACCAGGCAGGTTTAGGAGCTGAAGGCCCATTCCCTCCTCCTTTCCTTGTTGTTTAGCATTACCCACTG
>NW_007101051.1:5958-6415 GCF_000164805.1 Carlito syrichta | reverse complement strand
GATGATTGTAGCTTTATAGTAAAGTTTGAAGGCTGGTAATGTGATACCACCTGTTTTGTCTTTATTGCTGAGGATTGTTCTGGCTATTCTTGGACGTTTGTGTTTTCATATGAGTTCCTGTGTTGTTGTTTCTAGGTCTGAGAAGAATGTTGATGGTAATTTGCTGGGTATTGTTTTGAATTTGTAGATTGCTTTAGGTAAGATGGACATCTTCAAATGTTGATTCTTACAATCCATGAGCATGGGATATTTTTCCACTTTTTTGTGTCACCTTTATTTCTTTGAGCACTGTTTTGTAATTTTCATTGTAACGGTCTTTCACATCTCTGGTTAGGAAGATGCCAAGGTATTTCATTTTTTTGTGGCTATCGTGAATGGGATTGTGTTTTTATTTGACTTTCTGTTTGTTTATTATTGGTGTAGAGAAATGCGATTTTCTTTTGTACATTTATTTTGT
>NW_007101051.1:4105-4592 GCF_000164805.1 Carlito syrichta | reverse complement strand
TTGTTGGTGTCAATGTTTATTTTTATTCCACTGTGGTCCGAGAAGGTGCATGGTAGAATTTCAGGCCTTTTAAATTTGCTTATGCTTTATTTATGGCCAATTATGTAGTCACTCTTAGAATATGTTCCATGTGGTGATGAGTAGGATGTGTATTCCATGGTCTTTGGATGGAGTGTTCTGTAGGTATGAATTAAGTCCATTTGGTGCAAAGTCGCATTGAGGTCCCTGCTCATTTTTTGTCCTGGTGATCTGTCTAGGGTTGTGAGTGGGTATTACAGTCCCCAGTTATGATGGTGTTATAGTCAATATCTTTCTTTATGAAAGTTGGAGCACCTATGTTTGGTGCATTTATGTTAAGGATAAATACTTCTTGTTGATGGATTGAGCCTTTTATCGTTATGCAGTGACCTTCTCTATCTTTTTTGATTTTTAATAGCTTGAAGGGTATTTTGTCTGAAATTAAGATCCCTACTCCTCCTTTCTTTTG
>NW_007101051.1:2512-3277 GCF_000164805.1 Carlito syrichta | reverse complement strand
TCATGAATGATTTCATGAAATGTTTATTCAGTGTGGCTTCTGTTTCTCTCTCTGCCTCAGGAAGCCAATTACTCTTAGGTTTGGTCTCTTGAAGTGGTCATTCATCTCTTGCAGGTTTTTTCCTGTTTTTTTGAGCTTCTTTTTATGCTTTTGACAGTTTGGGTGAGTTCTGTGTTTTGGTCTTCAAACTATGAGATTCTTTCTTCTGCTTGGTTAATTCTTCTTTCCATGCTTATTAGTTTGTTTTTTATTTCCATCACAGTATTCTTTACTGTTGTTATTTCTGGCATCAGCTCCTTCGTATTTTCCTCTTGTCTCTTCTCAATTTTTTAAATTCTCTCTATTAAGGTTTTGATGTCTGGGTTTGTTGCATGTGACCAGACTTTCTGGGGGCTCTTCATTGTTTGTGTTCCAGAATCTGTTTTCTCTGTGTCTGATCTCCCAGGGTTGTGTGTGAGACCTATATTCTTCTTTTGGTTTTTCTTCATTTGTGTGGATTTTTTTCCCCCTCCCAACTTTTTCCTTCCCTTCATGTCACCGTCTTCTTTAATTCTTTTATTCAGGAGTAGAGGAACTGGTTTTACTTCTGTTTGTTCAATCTCCTATTCTTTATGTATACCCTTTTTCTTTGTTCAATTCTGGAGTTGCACTGTAGTTTGGGGGTGGTCCTTTTTGCAGTTTTGAGATTTACTTAAGGGGGAGCTGTGATTCCAATCTATCTGCAGGTCTTGGTATTCGCTGACAGGTGTGTGAATAATCTGAAAC
>NW_007101051.1:0-560 GCF_000164805.1 Carlito syrichta | reverse complement strand
GAAATTTCCATTAAATTAACATGATTCTTCTCAGACCTGGAAATTACAATAAAGTATTCATGTGAAACCATAAACAATCATGAATAGCCAAAAGAATCTTATCAATGAAGCAAAGCAGAAGCTGCACAGTTCCAGAATTCAAACTTTAGTATATGTTTACAGAAATCAATGCAGCCTGGTATTGGTACAAGAATAGGTACATAGGCAAATGTATCAGGACAGAGAATGAAATCCTGATATTCTCAACCAACTCATCTTTAAAAATCCTCCAAGACCCACTCAGTAAGGAAGAACATATTCTGTAAATGGTGATGTGAAAATGCTGACAACATGCACAAGATTGAAACAGGACCCCTATCTATCACAATACACATTAACTATAAATGGATCAAAGACTAAATGTAAAACACCAAGTTATAATAATCTTATAAAACGCAGGATACATCATTAGGAAAACTGGAACCGGAAACTAATACCTATTCAGAGCCCTAAATACGGAAGCCTTAAGAAGGACGTTAGACAAGTGGGATCTCATCAAATTAATATACTTCTGCAACACA
>NW_007101050.1:0-332 GCF_000164805.1 Carlito syrichta | reverse complement strand
TGCCCAGGCGGGTCTCGAACCCATGGGCTCAGGCAATCCACGCACCTCAGCCTCCCAAAGGTGCGGGATTACAGGCTGAGCCACCAGGCCCAGCTCATGTACAGCTTTTAAGAGGACCAGAATGTTGCTGGAGTCCTCAAATGACCGGTTCATAATATCCAAAAGTTAAATTGCTCTGAAACATTTGGGGAGCTCGAAGATCTGTTTCTTGTTTGTTCCATAGCTGACAACCTGGGAATTTTTTTGATTGAGGATAGGTGCAATAATGATTCTTATTCGTACATAGTTGGAGGCCATGTAGTGTCCTGTATGTGAGGACTCTCTTTCCCTTG
>NW_007101049.1:0-383 GCF_000164805.1 Carlito syrichta | reverse complement strand
TGGCTTCTCGGCTGGGCACCCGCCTCCACCCCGGGAAGCGGATGGGGGCTTGGTGCCAGGGGCCTGCGAGTGGGCTCTCACCCCTCCCACGGGGCTCGCAGGAGCGCTTCTGCGAGTCGGCCGCCGCCATGGGCGCCTCCCGGCGTCCCTCCCAGCCGGAGAAAGTGGCACCCTCCGGCCCGGCCCGGCCCTCGGCTCTGGAGCTGAAGGTAGAGGAGCTGGAGGAGAAGGGGTTAATCCGTATCTTGCGGGGGCCCGGGGATGCTGTCTCCATCGAGATCCTCCCGGTCGCTGTGGCAACTCCGAGCGGCGAGGATGCTCCGACTCCAGGGTTGCTCACTGGCTCCCCCAGCCCAGGTGCGCAGGAGCCGCAAGCTGGCACC
>NW_007101048.1:0-335 GCF_000164805.1 Carlito syrichta | reverse complement strand
CCAGCTAATTTTTGATTGATTGTAGAGATGAGGTCTTGCCAAGTTGCCCAGGCGGGTCTCAAACCCGCGGGCTCAGGCAATCCACTCACCTAAAATTTTTTTTTTGTAATTAGCCATGTGAAGTGGTACTTGCCTATTCTGCCAGCTACTCAGGAGGCTATGGCGCAAGGATCACCTGAGCCCAGGAGGTTAGGAGGCACTGAGCTATGCTCTCACCTCTGCATTCCAGCCTGGGAGGCAGAGCCAGACTTTCTCTCTAAAAAAGCATACTACAGGCCAGGCTCGGTGGCTAAGCCTGTAATCCCGCGCCTTTGGGAGGCTGAGGTGAGTGGATT
>NW_007101047.1:0-464 GCF_000164805.1 Carlito syrichta | reverse complement strand
GAAATAGTCTAGAGTGAGACTTCCGGTAGGGAACTCAGGGAAGCCCTCTCTGAAGACGTGACATCTGATCTGTACCTGGAACAGAGTTGAAATCTGGGGACATGTTCCCAGTTGCTTGGTTTGTTCTGCCGATGAGTATATAGTAGTGTGGTGAGGCTGGAGTGTGTATGGAGAGACTGATATCAGGAATGGAATGTGGGGGCCCAGGTGAGGTATGGACAAGGGTATGGGGAGGAAGGTTTGTGAAAGATAAGGTCAGAGAGATAGTAAGAGATGTAGAGACTGAATTTTTTTTTTTTTTTTTGAGTTGGAGTCTCACTCTGTCACTCAGACTGGAGTGCAGTGGCCGCTCCTGGCCACCGCAGGCTCGACCTGCTGGGCTCCGGCGATCTTTCCGCCTCAGCCTTCCAAGGAGCTGGAACTACAGGCGCGCGCTACCACGCCCGGATAATTTTTTTTTTTTT
>NW_007101046.1:0-324 GCF_000164805.1 Carlito syrichta | reverse complement strand
GCCCCCCCAGCCGCTCCGTGAGGGGGCAGGCCGGGGCCACAGCACGGAAACCGAGCCGGGAGAGGCCCGGGCCTCGCAGCCCACGCAGCAGCGGCGGGACGAGCAGTCAGGGCGCGGGGCGAGGCTCCTTCGCAGCTCGGCGACGGCCTCGTCCCGGCCAAGCGGCCGAGAGGCGCTCTCCTCGGGGCCTCAGAGGAGGCGGGTGGGCCCCCGGCGCTTCCGCGATCCCTGTCTGTCGGGAAGGAGGGAGGCCTTTCTGGCATCTTCCAGTCGCGGGCACGCGTCGGAGGTGCAGCCACCCCGGCAGCGGCGTGTCCTCCCCGG
>NW_007101045.1:0-342 GCF_000164805.1 Carlito syrichta | reverse complement strand
AAAAGTGTACATAGTAGTCTCTAATGATCTTTTGTATTTCTTCAGGGTCAGATGTGACTTCATCTTTTGTGTTTCTGATTGTACTTATTTTGGTTTTTTCTCTCTTTTTCTTGGTCAGTCTAGCTAGGGGATCACCAATCTTGTTTAACCTTTCAAAGAACCGGCTTTTTGTTTATTGATTTTTTGTATTATCTTTTTGTTTTCTATGCCCTGGATTTGGGCTTTTATTTTGGTAATGTGAATTCTTCTGCTGAAATTAGGGTTTTTGTGGTCTTTCTTTTCCAGCTTCCTTAGGTGGCTTATTAGGCTGTTAATTTGTGATCCTTCCATTTTCTTCATGTG
>NW_007101044.1:0-326 GCF_000164805.1 Carlito syrichta | reverse complement strand
GTATATAGGAATGCAACTGTCTTTTGCACATTTATTTTGTACCCTGAGACTTTGCCAAAGTCCTTTATCAGTGTAAGCAGGTTTTTGACAGATTCTCTTTGATTTTTGAGGTATAGGATCATATAATCAGCAATGAGGGATAACCTGACTTCCTCCTTTCCTATTTGAATACCCCTGATTTCCTTTTTTTGTCTAATTGCCCGAGCTAGGACTTCCAGCACAATGTTGAACAAGAGGGGTGAGAGAGGGCAGCCTTGTCTTGTTCCGGTTTTCAGGGGAAATGTTTCCAGTTTCTGTCCATTTAGCAATATGTTAGCTGTGGGTTT
>NW_007101043.1:0-317 GCF_000164805.1 Carlito syrichta | reverse complement strand
ATTAGCCAGGTAATCTATAGTCCCAGCTACTCAGGATCGCTTGAGCCCAGGAGTTTGAGGCTGTGGTGAGCTTTGATTGTGTCACTGCACTTCGAGCTGGGTAACACAGTGAGACACTGACTCAAAAAAAAAATTGCGGTAATTTTGTGTTTTACCATTTCTTTTTTTTTTTTTTGAGTTAGAGTCTCACTCTGTCGCCTCGACTGGAGTGCAGCCTCGACCTGCTGGGCTCCGGCAGTCCTTCCTCCTCAGCCTTCCGAGTAGCCAGAATTACAGGCGCACGCTACCACACCCGGCTAATTTTTTGATTTATTGTA
>NW_007101042.1:0-316 GCF_000164805.1 Carlito syrichta | reverse complement strand
AAGGAAGGAGGGAAGGAAGGAAGGAAGGAAGGAAGGAAGGAAGGAAGGAAGGAAGGAAGGCTACATAGCAAGACCCCGCCTTGACAAAAAAAATTTGTTTTTAAATTAGCCAGACATGGTGGTACATGCCTGTAGTCCTAGCTACTTGGGAAGCTGAGGTTAGGAGTTCAAGACTGCAGTGAGCATGATGGCACCATTGCACTCCAGATTGGGTGACAGAGTGAAATCCTGTATTAAAAGAAAGAAGTAAGAGTTAGAGGGGAGGGGAGGGGACAGGGAGGGAGGGCAGGGGAGGGGAGGAGAGGGGAAGGAATGG
>NW_007101041.1:0-320 GCF_000164805.1 Carlito syrichta | reverse complement strand
TAGACCTTTGTCAGATATACAGTTGGCAAATATCTTTTCCCATTCTGTGGGCTGTCTCCCTACTCTCTTGATGGTTTCTTTTGCTTTGCAGAAGCTCATCAGTTTGAGGTCCCACTTGTCTATTTTATTTCTTAGGGTATTGGCCTTTAAGATTCTGAATAGGAATTGGTTGCCAATTCCAATTTCCATAAGGGTGTCTCCTGCTTTTCTAAGATTTTTATAGTCTGAGGTTTTATGTTTAGGTCATCGATCCATTTAGAGTTAATTTTTGTGTATGGTGATAGGTAGGGGTCCTGTTTCAATCTTTTGTATGTGGTCAG
>NW_007101040.1:0-670 GCF_000164805.1 Carlito syrichta | reverse complement strand
CCCTTCCTCATCTCTTTCTGTCTTAGTAGAATCTATCATCTCACATGGTCTGGCCCAGCCCTACCCTTTCTGTCTTATGTTAATCCACTTTCACATGTGATCTACACTGCCCTATCACCTTCTTTCTTACTATGATCTGGTCTAACCCTACACATCTCATACCACTCAGTCTGTCTTCATGTGATCCAGGCACACACAAGAACTAGCTCCTTTCATTTCTTTTTGTCTTCATGTTACTCATAAACATCTATGTACATGCCCCCAAAACTATTCTTTTAATATATTTCACATGGATCTATGCTCTGGGCCCTGCCCATGTCTTTCTGTTTAATACACACGATATGGTCCAACCCTACCCATTCTTTTATCTTTCTTTGATCCATACTCAAACAAGAGCTTCCTTTTCCCATCTCTTTCTGTCTTACTACAATCCATACCTATATTTGCTGTGAACTTTGACCCATTTTATCTTTCTTTTCTTTACTTTTTTCTTCCTTCCTTTCTTTTTTTTTAACAAGCAGAGAAAAGCCCATTTTATTTGCAGGACTGATCAATGAAACCACTGAGGACACTACGTGAAAAGGGCAGGAAGCGTTATTTCTTGGTCTCCTCCTCCTTGGACAGAGTGTTGATGATCTCTTCCTTCTTGGCTATCAGGCGCTTTTTAATG
>NW_007101039.1:0-343 GCF_000164805.1 Carlito syrichta | reverse complement strand
CAGCTGGTTAGCTAGGTAAAAAGTTAGTTAAGTCAGATGGCTAGTAATAGTCTAGCTAGTTATTTCAGCTAGTTAAGTCAGCTGGCTAGCTAGATAAATAGTTAGGTAGCTAGTTACTTAAGCCAACTAGCTATGCCAGCTGGCTAGCTGGGTAGCTAGCTGGTTAAGTCAGCTAGTTAAGTTAGCTTGCCAGCTTAAGTCAGCGAGTTAAGTCAGCTAGGTAGCCAGCTGCCTAGCTGGGTAGCTAGCTTGTTAGTTCAGCTGGCTAGTCAGTTAGCTAGGTAGTTAAACAACCTAGTTAAGTCAGCTCACTAACCAGCTGGTTAGCTAGGTAGCTAAGTCA
>NW_007101038.1:0-323 GCF_000164805.1 Carlito syrichta | reverse complement strand
GAGGCTGCGGTGGCCGGGAGCGACCACTGCACTCCAGTCTGGGCGACAGAGTGAGACTCCCACTCAAAAAAAAAAAAGAAATTGCTAATCTCCAGTTTCTCAATTCTCAATCTCTCCTTCCAAGATTCCGACTTTCTGTGGTTAAGCTAGTTGTTTCAATAGGACCTGGAACTGTCTTTTAGATTGTAATCTGTTTCAATCTTACTCATTTGAAACGAACAATAGACTCCTTTCATTTTAATATCTTGGCTCTGTCTTCAGAGAATTCAGTTCTAGACTATGAAAAAGAGGGAGGAATTTTTTTTTTTTTTTTTTTTTTTTTT
>NW_007101037.1:0-389 GCF_000164805.1 Carlito syrichta | reverse complement strand
TCGGCTAGCCACTAAACCAGCTGATCAGATAACAAGTGGGCTCGCTCCTTTTCCATTATGCCAGCTAACTAGTTGACTCACTCGACTGCCAACTTGTCAGCAAATTAGTTGGCTCGCTAGCCTGCCAACAAGTCAATTACTTGCAGGCCAACACGTCAACTAACTAGTCAGCTTTGCTTGCCAGCTGACTTGTTAAGTCAGCTCACTGGTCGGCTAGTTCACTGGATAACTAGTTAAGGCAGCTCACTCATCTGCTTACTTGATGGTGAACTAGTTAAGTTGGCTCACTGGTTGGCTCAATTGTTGATCGACTAGTTAAGTCTTCTGAGCAGTCGGCTCACTCACCAGCCAACTAAAGTCAGCTGAACAGTCAGCTCACTCGCCAGTCG
>NW_007101036.1:0-341 GCF_000164805.1 Carlito syrichta | reverse complement strand
GGAATAAATGGAATTGAGGGGAATGTAATATAATGGAGAGGATTGGAATGGAATGGAGTGGAATGGAATGGAATGGAATGAAATTGAGAGGAATGGAATGCAATCGAGTGAAGTGAAATGGAATGGAGTGGAGTGGAATGGAAGGAATTGAGAGTAATGAAATGGAGAAAAGAAAATGGAATGGAGTCGATGGATTGGAATTGAATGGAGAGGATTGCAATGGAATGCAATAGAATCGAAAGGAATAGAATCGAGAGGAATGGAATGGAATGGAGAGGAATAGACTGGAGAGGACGGAATGGCATGGAAAGGAATGAAAATGAATGGAATGGCATGGAATG
>NW_007101035.1:0-356 GCF_000164805.1 Carlito syrichta | reverse complement strand
TGCCACACACACACACACACACACACACACACACACACACACACCAAGTACCTTGGCATCTTCCTAACCAGAGAAGTCAATGAACTTTACAATGAAAACTATAAAACACTGTTCAAAGAAATCCAAGATAAAACAAACAAATGGAAAAATATTCCATGCTCATGGATTGGAAGAATCAACATTGTTAAGAAGTCCATCCTACCCAAGGAAATCTACAGATTTAATGGTGTACCCATTAAATTACCAGTAGCATTCTTCTCAAACCTGGAAACAACAATACAGGAGTTCATAAGGAAACATAAATGAGCATAATAGCCAAAACTATCTTCAGCAAAAAAAAAAAAAAAAAAAGGGGG
>NW_007101034.1:0-317 GCF_000164805.1 Carlito syrichta | reverse complement strand
TTCTGCGATGATGGGTATTTCTTTTTTTTTTTTTTTTTTGAGTTGGAGTCTCACACTATCACCCAGGCTGGAGTGCAGTGGAACACTTACAGTCACTGCAGCTTCGACCTCCTGGACTCAGGTGATCCTTCCACCTCAGACTTCCAAGTAACTGGAATTACAGACACCCACCACCACGCCCAGTTAGTTTTGTTTTTGTTTTTGTTTTTTTTAATTGTAGCAATGAGGTCTTACCAAGTTGCTCAGACTGGTCTTGAACTTTTTTTTTTTTTGAGTTGGAGTCTCACTCCATCACCCAGGCTGGAGTGCAATGGCAC
>NW_007101033.1:0-367 GCF_000164805.1 Carlito syrichta | reverse complement strand
CGCGGGTTCGAGACCCGCCTGGGCAGCGAGACCTCATCTCTACAATAAATCAAAAAAATGCGCCGGGCGTGGTAGCGCGCGCCTGTAGTTCCAGCTCCTTGGAAGGCTGAGACGGAAGGATTGCTGGAGCCCAGCTGCGGTGACCAGGAGCGGCCACTGCACTCCAGTCTGGGCGACAGAGTGAGACTCCAACTCAAAAAACAAACAAACAAAAAAAAGTACTCAACCACCAGCAGCCATTTGTCATTGCCTTGCTAGACTCTGGTGTGTCACCATGCTTCCTGGCTTTGGTCCCCTTCGCCACCTTGGGAAGGTGAATCTTCTCTCTCTCTCTCTCTCTCTCTAGTTTACTTTTTTTTTTTTTTTG
>NW_007101032.1:0-357 GCF_000164805.1 Carlito syrichta | reverse complement strand
AGACACTGGGATCTGCAAGTCTGGGGCTTGGGGAGGGGTCCCAGGCCGCCCGCCATCCAGAGACCCCTCCCCACTCCTTTTGGCTCCCAGGGTCTTCTGAGCGAAAGGGCCAGAGTGTCCTTCCTTCCTCAGTGCTTGGGCCTGTGGGGAGAAGCCGGGCCACCCCCACAAGCCCACCCCCTCCTGCAGGAGCCATGGCACGGGCCTCCTGGCTTCCGTCCCCTCCTGGGATTCTAGTCCCAAAAGACCCTTGGAGGCCACCTTGGTCAACCCCTCCATGTCCTGAGAAGGAAACGGAGGCACGCAGAGGGAGGCTGCTTCCTCAGGTCTCAGCCAAGGAGGGGCTCGCGGGGGCAG
>NW_007101031.1:0-346 GCF_000164805.1 Carlito syrichta | reverse complement strand
ATTGATTAAGTTTTCATGGATTAAGGTTACTGGTGTGTGGGGGACGCCCCTCCCACATCTGACTTTGTGTATAAAAGACCCGTTGTAATTCCCAATAAGATTTATCCCGTTAGCTAACTAGCTAGCTGACTCAACCAGCTGACTTAAGCTGTTAGCTAAATAGCTAGCCAGCTTATTCAACCAGTTGACTTAACCCGTTAGCTAACTAGCTATCTAGCTGATTTAACCAGCTGATTTTACTAGAAGGCTAACTTAACTAGTTGACTTAGCTAGCTGACTTCAGTAGTAAGCTAGCTGACTGAACTAGCTGACATGATTAGTTAGCTAACTAGCTAGCTAGCTGAAT
>NW_007101030.1:0-327 GCF_000164805.1 Carlito syrichta | reverse complement strand
CCGCGGGCTCAGGCAATCCACTCACCTCAGCCTCCCAAAGTGCTGGGATTACAGGCTGAGCCACTGAGCCCGGCTTGTTTTCTTCTGATTGTAAAAGAAATTATATTATATTTTTAAAAATTGAGTTGATTCTCACTCTGTCACCCAGGCTGGAGTGTAGTGGCATGCTCATGGCTACAGCAGCCTCAACCTGCTAGGCCCAGGCGATCCTCCTGTCTCAGCCTCTGGAGTAGCTGTAACTACAGGCATGCACCATAATGCCCGGCTAATTTTTCAATTTACTGTAGGGATGAGGTCTCGCCAAGTTGCCCAGGCTGGTCTCGAACT
>NW_007101029.1:0-306 GCF_000164805.1 Carlito syrichta | reverse complement strand
TTGCATTTCTCTGATGATGAGTGAGACTGAGCACTTTTTCATGTGTCTATTGGCTGCCCTTATATCTTCTTCTGAGAAGTGTCTATTCATGTCTTTTGTGCACTTTTTAATGGGGCTGTTTGTTTTTTTCCTTTCGGTGTGTTTGAGTTCCTTGTAGGTCTTAGATGTTAGGCCTTTGTCAGATATACAGTTGGCAAATATTTTTTCCCATTCTGTGGGCTGTCTCCCTGCTCTCTTGTCGGTTTGTTTTGCTTTGCAGAAGCTCATTAGTTTGATGAGGTCCCACTTGTCTATCTTATTTCTTAT
>NW_007101028.1:0-306 GCF_000164805.1 Carlito syrichta | reverse complement strand
TTCATTCTTCCATCCATTCATCTGTCCGTCCGTCCATCCATCCATCCATCCATCCATCCACTTGTCCATCCGTCCATCTATCCATCCATCCATCCATCCATTCACCTGTCCATCCGTCCATCTATTCATCCATTCATCCAACCATCCACCTGGTCATCCATTCAGCCATCAGTCTGTCTGTCCATCCATCCATACATGTTTGTCCATCTGTTCATTCTTCCATCCATTCATCTGTCTGTCCATCCATCCACCCATGCATCTGCTTATCCATCCATCCATCCATCCATCCATCCATCCATCCATCCA
>NW_007101027.1:0-311 GCF_000164805.1 Carlito syrichta | reverse complement strand
CCCCCTGACATGTGAGGCAGGTCCAGTTTGGCCACCTGCCACCACTGTCTCCTCATCGGGCCGCTGCAGGCAGTTCTAGGAGTGACCGGCCTTTAGGATTCTCTAGTTGAGGCCGGGTGTGGTGGCTCACGCCTATAATCCCAGCACTTTGGGAGACTGAGGTAAGAGGGTTGCTTGGGCTCATGGGTTCGAGACCAGCCTGGGCAACTTGGCAAGACCTCATCTCTACAGGAAATAAAAAAATTAGCCGGGCATGGTGGGCCACACTTGTGGTCCCAGCTACTTGGAAGGCTGAGGCGGGGGGGTTGCCG
>NW_007101026.1:22003-32469 GCF_000164805.1 Carlito syrichta | reverse complement strand
AATTCTGTTTTTGAGGGAAGGTGGGGTTGCTTTTATTTCTTTTCTGCAATGACCTGTTCTTCCTTATGAGGGTCTTCTGGCTTTTTTCACTTTTCTCTCTGCTTTACAGTCTGTCTATTCAGCAGTATGCAGTCTTGGTCCATTCAGAGAATCTCACCAGTTCACCTATGCCCTCGACATCTTGCTTCCAAACCCCCACATTTGTTTTCTTGAAGTAATCGCTCCTCTCTTGAAGGTTTTGCTCTATCTTTTTAAGTTTCTTTTCTATTTTTCAACAGTTTGGTTTATTTCTATATTGTGGTCCTCAAGCTCTGAGATTCTTTCTCCTGCTTGGCTAATTCTGCTTTCCATGTTTATTAGTTTGCTATTTATTTCAGTCACAGTATTCCTTACTGCTGTTATCTCAGTTATCAACTCCACCCTATTTTCTTCTTATCTCTCCTCAATTCTTTTTATTTTCTCTATTAATGTCTTGATATCTGGGTTTGTAGTGTGTGACCAGTCATTCTGGAGGCTCTTCATTGTTTGCATTCTGAAGTCCGTTTTCTCAGTATCTGACCTCCCAGTGGTCTATGTGAGACCTATATTCTTCTTTTGATTTTTCTTCATTTGTGTAAATTTTCCTCCCTACTTTTTCCTTTTTTCTCTGTCTTCTTTAATAGATTCTTCAGATGTGGCGGGGTTGCTTTTACTTCTGTTTGCGCAATCTCCTTTTCTTCCTTGTGTGAAACCTCTGACTTTGTTCAATTCTGAAGTTGAACTGTAGGTTGGGGGCTATACCTTTTGCAGTTTTGAGATTTAATTGAGGGGGTACCTGTGATTCAAACTCTATCTTCAGATTCCAGTATCCACTGACAGGTGTTTGGATACCCTGGGACCTGCATGCAGTGGGAGGTATAGGTTTGCTCCCTGAAAGTAAAATAAGGTAAGAAAAAGGAAAGAAATGTAATGGTGGTGGGGAGAGAGCAGAAGGTGGAGAGAGAGAAGAGTAAGAGGGAAAACAGATAAACTAACAAATGAAATTAGACACAATGATAGGTAAGAAAAAAAGAGAATAAAACAAAAACAAAAAACAAATAAGCAAACAAATAAAAACAACAACAATGACAACAACAACAGAAAACTAGAACATACAATCATGCAAACACACAAACTGACCAACCTCCTTATGATATACTATTTCCATACACAAGCATGAGGTCTTAGGTCCCAAGTTGGAGGCTGGGCAGAGCTGGGTGGGGTAATTCAGGTCTCTGCCTGGTCTCAGACCTCCAGATAATCTCTGGTTCTACTGCAGGCAGGTCCAGCTTGAGGAGGCAGAGTGCAAGACAGCTGGGCGCTACAGGTCAGCATGTCACTGTGTGGCTTGGGCCTCTTTTTCTTTCTTTGCTCTTAGGTCCCAAGCTGGAGGCTGGACAGAGCTGGGTGGAACTGGGCAGGGCAATGCAAGGTGGGGTAATGCAGGTCTCTGCCTGGTCTTGGAGCTCCAGCTGCTCTCTGGTCCTGCTGTGTCCAGGGGAGAGTCGGGGGAGGTGGAACGTGAGATGGCTGGACATTGCTGGTCAGCATAGTGCAGGGAGGCTGAGGGCAAGGTGGTGCAACTGGTGAGGTACCTCAGAGCACCACAGGGAGGGAGCCATGGGTCTCCCTGGGCAGTGGCGGCTTGGGGCAAGGCAGGACAGTGCGGTCAGGGAGGTGGCCTGGAGCTCTGTGAGGGCAGGAGCTGAGGGCCTCAGCAGGGAGTGGTGGCTTGGTTCAGGGTGGAGCAGTGCAGCTGGCAAGGGAGCCAGGACCTTCACTTGGCAGGATCCAAGGGCCTCTGTGGGTAGTGGTGGCTTGGGGCCGGCAGGAAAATCATAACGGAAAATCTTGTCATGAAAAGGTGTGTGCAGAAATGGTTGCAAAAAGGAGCTCTTGAATCACAGGAATGCACCATCTCACACCACACTGTCTATGAGGGAGTTTTTAGACAGTAAACAAATAACTATATTGGAACAGCCTCCCTACTCACCTGATCTGACTCCCAATGACTTTTTTCTTTATCCCAAGATAAAGGAAATATTGAAAGGAAGACATTTTGATGACATTCAGGACATCAAGGGTAATATGATGACAGCCCTGATGGTCACTCCAGAAAGGGTTCCAAAATGTTTTGATGGGTGGACTAGGAGCTGGCTTGGTGCATAGTGTCCCAAGGAAGTACTTCAAAGGTGACCATAGTGATATTCAGCATAGTGATATCTAGCACTTTTTCTAGAATGAGTTCATAGACTTAATTGTCAGATCTCATACAAATGTTTACAAGGGCTTTATATGTAATGGCATCAAACAGTAAACAATCTAAATGTTTTAAAACAATGAATGGATAAACAAGTTGTATTATAGTCACAAAATGTAATACTATTAATCAACAAAATAAATGAAATAGTGATAAATATAATATGAATTAACCTCACAATAATTTTGAAGACTACAAGAAGCCAGAAAACTAATATATAGTTTGTGATTTTGTTAATATAAAATACTTTAAAAATGCAAACTAATCTATAGTGACAGAATAAAGATCAGTGATTGCTTGGGATGATTGGGAGGAAAGGCTTTTAAAGTGCTACAAGTGAAGTTTTGGGTGTCATGGATATTCTCAATATTTTGATTGTGTTGTTGGTTTCACAGTTGTACATGTGTCATACTTTATCAAATAAGAATGGTCATCATTAACAACAAAAAAAAAACAGCAAATACTGGCGAGCATGTGGAGAAAAGGGAATACTTCTACACTGTTGGTGGGAATGTAAACTAGTTCAACCTCTATGGAAAACAGTGTGGCGATTCCTAAAAGAACTAGAAATTGACTTTCCATATGACCCGGCAATCTCCCTTCTGGGAATATACCTGGAGGAACTTAAATAATTTGACAAAAAAGATACCTGCACATGCATATTTGTTGCAGCACTGTTTACAATAACAAAAACATGGAACCAAACAGGCTGCCAATGAAAACTGGACTGGATCAAAACAATGTGGTACAAATACATGATAGAATATTGTGTAGCCATAAAGAAGAACAAAATTGTGGACTTGCAGCAACTTGAATGGATTTAAAGTCTATCATATTCAATGATCTATCAGAAACAAGAACTGAGTACCATATGTTCTCACTCACAAGTGGACCTTGAACATTTACCACAATACTATAAGAAAAGAATTGGCAGTAGCTGGAAACTTCCAGGGGAGGGAGGGGGAGGACACATAGCATTAATAAGGTACCTGATCTCAAACCAGGCAAAGTTGGGACCAAAAGGAGGCCCAAACTTTACCTGAATGATGACCACTTGTATATCTAATCATGAATTGTACTCCACATCTTTTTTTGTTTTTTGAGTTGGAGTCTCACTCTATCGCCCAGACTGGAGTGCAGTGGCGGCTCCCGGCCACCACAGCCTCGACCTGCTGGGCTCCGGGGATCCTTTTGCCTCAGCCTTCCGAGTAGCCAGAATTACAGGCACATGCTACCACGCCCAGCTGATTTTTTTAAAATTTATTGTAGAGATGAGGTCTCGCTGCCCAGGCGGGTCTCGAACCCGTGAGCTCAGGCAATTCACTCACCTCAGTCTCCCAAAAACGCGGGATTACAGACTGAGCCACCGAGTCCGGCTTATCCCACATCTTTAAAATTAAATTAAATTAAATTAAAAAGAATATTCTCTTCCCTTAAAAAAAGCAAAGCAAAACAAACAAAAAAGAACTTTTTAACACTCCCACCAACAGTGTAGAAGTCTTCCCTTTTCCCGGCATCCTCTTCAGCATTTGTTGTTTTTTGAATTATTGATGATGGCCATCCTGACTGGAGTTAGTTGGTATCTCAGTGTGGTTTAGATTTGCACTTCTTTGGTGACTAGTGAGGCTGAGCATTTTTTCATGTATCTCTTGGCTACTCGTGTGTCTTCTTTTGAGAAGTGTCTATTCATATATTTTGCCCACTTTGCAATAGGGCTGTTTTATTCTTTTTGGCATGTTTGAGTTCTTTGTAGATCCTAGATGTTAGATCTTTGTCAGATATACAGCTTTTTCATTCTGTGGGCTGTCTCTCCACTCTGTTGATGTTTTCTTTTGCTTTGCAGAAGTCTTTCAGTTTGATGAGGTCCCACCTATTTTATCTCTTATGCCATGGGCATTTACAATTTTGATCAGGAATTGGTTACCAGCTTCTATTTACACAAGAACGTTCCCTGCATTTTCTTCTTCTTTTTTTTTAACCTTACAGTGGGTATGCTTGCATAGCCCCTGAGTCCAAATTTCCTGTGTTTTCTAAGGTTCTTTTTTTTTTTTGAGTTGGAGTCTCACTCTGTCGCCCCAACTGGAGTGCAGTGGCCGCTCCTGGCCACCGCAGCCTCGACATGCTGGGCTCCGGCGATCCTTCCACCTCAGCCTTCCAAGTATCCAGAATTGCAGGCATGCGCTACCACGCCCGGCTGATTTTTTGATTTATTGTAGAGATGAGGTCTCGCTGCCCAGGCGGGTCTTGAACCCGCGGACTCAGGCAATCCACTCACCTCAGCCTCCCAAAGGTGCGGAATTACAGGCTGAGCCACCAAGCCCGGCTCTCTAAGGTTCTTATAGTTTGAGGTTTTATGTTAGTACAACCTCTGTGGAAAATAGTGTGGCAATGCCTAAAAGATCTAAAAATTGACCTTCCATACAACCCAGCAATTCCTCTTCTGGGGAATATACCTGGAGGAAGTCAAATCACTCTATGAAAAAGATACCTGCACAAGCATGTTTATTGCCGTATTATTCACAGTAACCAAAACATGGAACCAACGATGCTGCCCATCGAAAGTGAACTGGATAAAATAATGTGGTATGTATACATGATGGCATATTACACAGACATAAAGAAGAACAAAATTATGAACTTTGCAGTAACTTGGATGAATTTAGAGTTTATAATACTCTGTGATTTATCACAGAAACAAAGAACTGAGTACCACATGTTCTCGCTCATAAGCGGACCCTAAACAATTATAATACTACAAGAAAGCGATTGGCAGTAGTGGGAAACTGCCAGGGTGGGGAGGCACACTTCATCAATAAGGGTACCTGATCTCAAACCAGGTGAAGTGGGGACCAAAGTGAGGATCAAACTTTACCTGTACAATAACCATTTGTATACCTAACACTGAATTGAACCCCACATCTTTAAACTAAAATTAAAAAAAATAAAAGATTGATTATCATAAAAAAGAACTTATCAAATTGTACTCTGCAAAAAGTGCAGTTTATATTTTTTCATTTATATCTTAATAAGCTGTTGAAATGAATTAGACTTTTTTCCAAAGAAACTTTTATTTGGAAATTCAAGAAATAAAACAGAAAACAGAGCAGGAGCCTTCTATCATTTTATTTCTAAAGAGTGATTCATGGACCTCTCATTGGAAAATCTCTGGCATCTAACACCTGGCTTTCAGAAATATATATATACATACACATTTGGTATGATATGGTATTTTACTTTGATTCAAATCCTTTTCTCCAGAAGTCATGGATTGCCATTAGTTTTAGATACAATTGCAGTAAAATGAGCCTTTAGAAATTCTCTGAAAATGAGCTGCTCTAGGAACTAGAATTTACCTTGTATACTGTGCATATTTTCTTTAAAAATTCTCCTTTTAAAATTACTTTTAGCAAAGATTTTAAATATACCCTTTTATTTAGTCTTCCTTTTTTTTAATGACTCAGGGCCAACATTATTAACATAAAGCTTACATTATGCTGGGATGTAGTGATACCCTCTGGACTTTATTAAACGTTCATCCATATTCATTCCAGTAATTAGTGGCATAAAATAAGAGCATTTTTTTCTCTTTGTGGAGAGAAATGGTGGTTACCTTTGCCACTTCTATATTCTGTCTCCTCCTGTGCTATCATCTGTTACTTCTTGCAGAGTATGACTTCCTGGATCAACATCCCTTCCCTCATTCTAATATATAGATTGTAATTGGTAAAGCATATAATCAAGATTGTTAGAATTATATAGACATAGGCTATTAATAGAAGACCAGAGAGTTATCATTTAAGCCTTTGAGAAAAAATACATGATTTTTAGTGCATGAACTATTTTTGATAAATGAAGCAATTCTTTTTTTAATCCTCTGGTTCTCAGTTTTATAGTGGATTAATTTTACTTGATGCTGGACTCAGTTCCAAACAGGTTAGATGCTATTGTATTACATGTACAAAGACCTGCAATAGAGACACAATAACATAACACTTTTGCCACTATAGTCCTTGCTGAAAATATTTATTACTTCACATATTAGTAAAAGTCAGCTCCATATTGGGGGATCTGGAAATTTGGAAACACTACCTTGAGAAATTATGTTCAATGAATTTTGTAGGCTTGCTAGTTGTCAGACTCACAGGAAGTGCAGTTAGTTACTCTCTTGGTCAGTAATTTTGCTCTGTCTTTCCCCTATATTAAGTATCAGCTGTCAAAAGAGATGAACAAAATATAAATGATTCTTGCAATCTCAAAAAATTTTCTTTTCTTTGTCCTCAAATTTCCTTTTTCAAAATAATTTTGACCTGTTGACCTGTTGTAACAGAAAAAAGAAAATCACCCTTTCTCTTTATCATTTCCAAAAGAAATTTCAGAAAACACTGATAATAAAATCAGTGACTTAATTCAGAAATTCATTTGGTAAAATGCCATTTTTTCCATATTGAAGAATCAGAGCGTAGGCTTATTTTCAAGAATAGGTAGAATGGAGATATATGTATATCTCCATCATATATATATATATGGTTGGATGCTGGGAGATCTTACAAGTTACTATTTACCTTAATAAATTTATTATGGTACAGGGACTGATCATAAGAAATTTAACACCCTTAGCACATTTGGAGTGTGGATGGGGAGGAGAGGAGAAAGCTTGGATTAACATTAACCAAGGTAGCAGAGATGGGTAAACCAGAATGTCTATTGACTCAGAGAAATAAAACTATTAAGAAAGCTAGAATATATGTTTCCCTAGATCCAGGTAGTCTTGCATTGTAATCAAACCAAATTATTTCATTGAAAAAATTTTGAATGACAATGAAATCAGACCAAGGAGAGTGCCACAGAAAACTCTCTGCCCTGGATCACATTTGGGTAGGCACTTCCCACATCTGACTTGCTGGCTTCACAAAATTGACACTTCTGTTCACCTAATCTCTCTTTAAATAGCATACCACACAGTTCATCAAGTTTCCAAGTAGGATAAAATTCAGTTGATTATGTTCCCTTTTAAGTTAACTAACATCACATTTTTGCCTTGGCTCCTGAAGTCATCTTGATTGAAGTTTTTGGTGTCCCCAAACTTTTCTAAATCATCCATTTATATGCAATCCCTCATTTACTTTCCAAAATGGCTATTTTCACATTATTAGTAGAATTATGTTTAGAGGAATATCTTATTTTCTTATTTCCCATATCTCTAATTCTTGCAAGTTAACTCAGAGTCATCATTAATGCTAAAAATGTTCTCCTCAAATCTATAATAGCTATGCATCTTATCTGCCGAATTTTAAGTTTGACTTGTGTTTGCCAACTGGATGATACCTTAAAAATTAGTTCATATTGAAATCCTACCCAAAAATATATTGACAATTCACTGTGGACAATGCATGTTATGATTTTTTTTGTCTCAGAATGAATTTTATTTTATTATATTGTTTTATTTTATTAAAAGGATGTGGAGTACAAGTTAGGATTAGGTACATAAATAATGTATATGCAGATGAAATTTGGGCCTCCAACTGGTCCTAATTTCCCTTGGTTTAGGACCAAGTATCCTTTGTGTTGTGTGCTATTGTGAATAGTGCAATAGTAAACATGTATGTGCATGTGTCTCTTTTGTAGAACAATTTGTGTTCCTGTGGGTATGTTCCCAGTAGGAAGATTGCTGGATCATATGGAAGGTCAATTCCTACTTTCTTTAGATATCACCACACTATTTTCCATAGAGGTTGGACTAGTTTGCACTCTTACCAACAGTGTAGAAGCATCTCCTTTTCTCCACACCCATGCCAGCATCTATTGTTTTTTGATTTATTAATGATGGTGACCCTACTGCAGTAAGGTGTCTATTCATGTCCCCTGCCCATTTTTTAATAGGGCTGTTTGTTTTTTTCCTTTTGGCTCGTTTGAGTTCCTTGTAAATCCTGGATTTTAGGTCTTTGTCAATTCAATGCCTTTGAGTAAGTGAGAGAGGATGGGATCTAGTATTTGCTAGTAATGTGGGCAATTAATCAACAGTAATAGGAGGGAAGGCTGAGTATATAAGCACTGGCACTCTTAATAGTAGTATTAGTAGGTGGACGCATTGGTAATGGAAGTTTGTGAATTGTCTAATAGTAGTATTAGTAGATAGGTGCATTTGGTAATGGAAATTTGTGAATTGTCTCTTCTCATTGCCTTAGCTTCTCATTTCCTGGTGATATTCTCTGAAGAGCAACATTATGGATTTACTAACAATCTTAGCATTTCCCTAGAATTAAAGCTTGTATTATTTATTGCTGTAAAACAATTTTTTCCCACAGTTTCTGTAGGTTAAGGTTTCTCACAAGATTGAAATCAAGGTGTTTGCTCAGACTTGTATGGGAAATAATTTACTTACTTAGTGATTGTTTGCAGAATTTCATCTTTCAAGGGTTGTTGAATTGAGGGCCTCAGTTTCTCAGAGGCCATTGGCCAAAGTCTACCTCCAGTTTCTTGCTATGTGAGTAATTCTTACATGGCAGTTTGCTTCATCAAAGCATGCAAGTTGAAAAGAGTCTGATAACAAAGTTAAAGTCACAAAGAAAGAAGTGACATTTTGTCATCTTTGTTCTACTCCATAAATTAGAAGTGCACTCCAGAGAAATGGGTTGTATAAGGACACAAATACCAGGAGGCAGGAATCATGAGGGCCATCTTAAAAATCTGCCTATCACAGTTGTCTGTCTTAAGCCTCACATTTGTTCTTCCTTTTTGCCTCATTTCCAAGCAATAGCCCAGTTTGACTGCCAGTTCTGAGTTCTGTTGACTACTGTATAGTAATAGTGTTCCATACTTTGTTAATCAGTAGATAGGAAAAAGTAGAAAATGTTCTTGGAAACAACCTGATTAAACCAGCAATAATACTATTTAGATTTGTTAAAACACTACCTAAGTCTTCAAGTTACCCAAATGTGGAAATTTCCCTATGCAAACTCTTCCATATTCTTTTGTGTTTTCATAAATCTTATCTAGTCTATAGAATTTCTGCCAAAAAAATGAAGAAACATGGATGAAATAAGATTTCCTTCCACAAGCTGAATGGGTGCTTTTTCACAAGCTAAGTTAAATAGATAAGAAGGTTAATTTTTCTTTTGCAGATAAGGTGGTTGTCACGGCAGTTTCCAGGAGAAATAATGTGATTTGACTGAGAAAAAAACTCATTCTGATCCTTCAGTCTATATCTTTTAACATATCAGGACTGAGTCTCAATGAGTACTTAAGAATTCTGTTTCCCACAGACTGCTTTTTGTCCCCCAAAGACTTTCCTTATTATTCATTTTCATTTTCTATTATGTGAACATTAATGTTCTATTTTTGCTTTTTTTCATGCTGATAAGTAATTCAAATAGAAATTTATTGTGTGAAGGAAAATGTAAATAAAATGTCAAGAAGCTTATAACTGTAAGGAATATCTTGTCCTTAAACCTCAATGGCTCATTGATTTAAAAAGTACTTTCTAGTTCCCTTTGGGTTTGGCATGTTAAAAACGCTTCACAACTTGGATGGATTTAGAGTCTATAATACTCCATGATTTATCACAGAAACAAAGAACTAAGTGCCATATATTCTCACTCATTAGCGGACCCAGAACATTTGCCATAATACCATCAGAAACGGGGGGGGGGGGCATAACATTAATAAGGGTACCTGATCTCAAACAAGGCAAAGTGGGCACCAAAGGTAGGCCCAAACTTTACCTGTACGATGACCACTTTAAACCTAATCCTGAATTGTACCCCACATGCTTAAAATAAATTTTTAAAAAAGAAAATGCTTCATTATTTTTGCTTGAATATTCTTGATGGAATTTATCTTTTCTCTTATTTTTTTCTGAAATTGTGTCTTCACAATACAAATGCTTGCAAAAATGTGACGGTTGTAGCTTTGTGTATATGCTTTTATGTATATTTTTGTGTCTACTTTTAGATCTATTAATTTAATAAAAAAACAAAACATTTTAGCTATATTTTCTTAAGGTAGATTTCACAGTCAGAGCTACTGGCATTGTAGTCATTTAAAAGCTCTGTAAAAAATAAGAATGTGGCCGGGCTCGGTGGCTCAGCCTGTAATCCCACGCCTTTGGGAGGCTGAGGTGAGTGGATTGCCTGAGCCTGTGGGTTCGAGACCCCCCTGGGCAGGCGAGACCTCATCTCTACAATAAATG
>NW_007101026.1:970-21877 GCF_000164805.1 Carlito syrichta | reverse complement strand
CAAAAAAAAAAAAAAAAAAGAATGTGGTAAATCTATTAAATACTTTTATATAAACTGTAATAAGTACAGTATCTAATCAAACATACCATCCGGATAGTCACCAGGCTCTAGTATCCAATGTGAAATTTTGCTCAGGGAGAAAGAGATTTTCTTTCTGTCTTTCTTTTTCTTTTTTCTTTCTTTCTTTTGTTAAGAGACAGGCTCTTGCTCTGTTGCCCAGGATGGAGTGGAGTGATGTGATCATAGCCAACTGCAGCCCCAAACTCCTAGCCTCAAGTGATTCTCACACCTGTCTCCCAAAGTGCTGGGATTACAGGCATGAGCAACTGCACCAGCTAAAAGTGAGAGATTTTAAAGAAGGGAACAACTAATGACAATATTCTTTGTTTTTTACTTTTTCCATGTTTGTTCATTAAAAGTTTCATTTACTCATTAAAAGTTCAGCTCACAGATGTCACAGAAACTTCTGTGACAGATCATAGCTCACTGCAGCATTGAACTCCTGGGGTTAAGTGATCCTCCTGTCTCTGCCTTCAGAGTAGCTGGGACTGCAGGGGCATACTACCATGCCTGGTTATTTAAAAAAAAATTTTAGAGATAGACTATTGCTATGTAGTCCAGGCTGGTTTTGAACTCCTGGCTTCAAGAGATCCTTCTGTCTCAACCTCCCAAAGTGCTTGAATTACAAGCGTGAGCTGCCATAACCACCCAGTCATGATAAATTCATAAAATTCAGAGGAGCAATCCAAAGTTTCCACATCACATCTGACATCCCAGTTGGTTTAAGCGAGGTGAGATCTATGTATGTCATCAAACTTTTACATGACTGGCTCAGAGGACTGTTAGCTAGCTACACCAGCATTGTTAATTAGTGCCTATGTTTTTGTTTTTAGTCTTTTATAGATTTACTTTTTATAATCTGATGTAAATAAATTTCAATGTCATTTATTCTTGTAATAAACTAAAACAGCATACTTATTTACAAAGTTTTCTGAACCCCTTCCCTTAATCCCAGATATAAATTCCCTTAAATATTTATAATATATTTTGCTGAGCTTTCTCTCCCCCCCCAAACCTTGTGGTTTTAAAAAAGCTTTAATGCTATCTGTGATAGACCCTACTCATTTCCTCTTTCTTCTACAGAATGTCTAGTTAATTCAGGGTGGTAAAATCTCTAGCTCAAAACAATTTGACTTTTCTGGCTCTTCTGCAGTTTTGATTGTCTATGTGACCCAATTCTGGTCAAGGAGATAGTTGTGATATTTTATTGGTTGGGACTTCCAGTAAAGTTAATGTTTTCCTGATTAAAAGAGACAGGACTTGATTGACGTGCTTTTTGTCACTTTCTCTTGTCCCTCTTCCTGCAGCTATCCAATGAGCACAAAGATGGAAGTTTGTATCTCTGATGACTTTTTTTTTTTTTTGAGTTGGCGTCTCACTCTGTCACCCAGACTGGAGTGCAGTGGCCCCTCCCGGCCACCGCAGCCTCGACCTGCTGGGCTCCGGCGATCCTTCTGCCTCAGCCTTCACAGTAGCTGGAATTACAGGCATGCGCTACCACGTCCGGCTGATTTTTTGATTTATTGTAGAGATGAGGTCTTGCTGCCCAGGCAGGTCTCGAACCCGTGAGCTCAGGCAATCCACTCACCTCAGCCTTCAAAGGTGCGGGATTACAGGCTGAGCCACCGAGCCTCGCTGATGACGTTTTTAAAGCTTCCACAACAGTCCTTAATAACTAACTCCAGAATGTAGGTTACATGAGAAAAGGAAACTTATGTGCTTAAGCATGTTATTTAGATTTTCTGTTACATAAGTCTTAGAACTATTACCTAACATAGAAACCTTTTCCCTTTTTGTGGTTCGAAAAGCTGTGGAAACTCCCCAGATGGAAATGACATGTGTCCGATCCTTACAGAAAAGATTTCATAACTTCTGAATTATCTACACAAAGACAATTTCATACAGCAAGGCAATAATGGGCTGATAGGAAGACTTGTTACTTTGAGATCTATTTGAGATCTATGTGAACTAATGGGAGATTCCTGAAGTTTTATGGCCACATTCCTGGTCCTAAGCACACCTGTGGAAGAAAGAAAGTGTCTTTAGCACGAACTCACTCCACAACAGAGCTAGTCCTTAAGATACAGTACCAAGATAAAGAAATATGATGAATGAACTCATTTGAGAATTCTAGTGAAGGCTAACCTTTCCTTTTTTCTTTCTGTTAAAGGAGCAAAAGGAAAGGTACGGCTTAATCCGTTTACATGAATATCTCCTGGTAGAAGTGTAGGGGTTTGTGACACCAAGTGATGGGGCTCTTCTAGATCAGAAAGCCTTTCTGTGGCTACTAAACTCACAAAGCAGTGGCGCTTCCTTAATCTATGTAAACCTGGCGCTATTAATGTGGAAGGAGAAAAAGCGATTACTTCACTTTCTTGTTTTTCTAGTATTCACTTTTATAAATTTTTAAAGACTAACAGATATTGCTAACAAAAATCTCATTTTCAGTCTTCAGTTTTCAAGACTTTCCAGTCCTCGTTTTGGAATATTAAACTCTTCTGCAAATGTATGGTTTCCAGTCTCTGTTAGGCTCTCAGCTTTGCTTGGTGGTCATTGCACTTATCCCTGCTCAATCTAATGAGGCCCTGTATGGCCGGTTCAAGTTTTCATGATTATCTTCTATGATGCTATATTATGTCCTCCTCCTTGCATCATACTACAAAAGGGGAGGCTATCTTTTGAGAAATCTCCAATTTCTGTTTATGATCTTACATTTCCGTACTTTCATGCATTGTAACTTCTTCCTTCCTGGTCAGAGCAAAGATTTTCTTCTTTTTCAAAGATAATTCCTTCAATACCACGTTGCCTCCTGTGTTTTCTGCTTTGTTTGTTTTTTGTTTTTGTTTTTCCATTAACTCTGCCCTAAGTCTGTTCAAAGCTGTTTCTCCCACATAAGGACTAATGAGCACTCATCTCAATTAATGACATCTCAGTTAATGGCACATCCATTATTTCAATTGCTCAAGCCAAAAACCTTGGGATCATCCTTGACTCCTTTCTTCCTCTCACCTCCTCATCTAGTTTATCATCAAATTCTGTTGGTAATAAGTGATTGTATGCAGCACAGATTTTAGAGGTAGAATGGATTGCATTTTCTAGTGGACTGTATGTGAAATATGAGAGAAAGAGACAAGTCAAGGTTATTGTCAAGAATTTTGGCATGAGCAACTAGGAGAATGGTGGTCCCATGTAATAAGATTAGAACAGCTGTAGAAATGATAGATTCTGGAGATGGGAATCCAAAATTAACTTTTGTACTATTATATTTATGCTCCTATTAGACATTCATGTGGACACATGTGTTAAGCAGTTGGATATGTGAATCTGGAATTCAGGGATAAGATTAGAACTGATGATACATACTTGGAAGATATAGCAAAAACGATGACTGAGGATGGTGTGTATCCTTCCTCAGAATTTTTGTTTGTTTTTAATTTAACTATACAGTATAGTTATATATGGCAATATTTTATATGCTTTCAAAAATAAATTACATGCTATAGATAGAGTTTTTGTAATTTTCTTTTGTAACTCAGTTTTGTTTCTGAGATTTACTTGGTTGATCCAACTATCTATGGTTCATTAACTTTAACTGTTCTCTAGTAATTTACTGTATAACTAAATAAGATTTTAATTATCTATTCCTTTTCTAAAAAAATTAGTTTCAGATTTTTGTCTTAATACAATTAGTGTTGCAATGAATGTTCTTGTACATTTTTAAAAAGTGCCCATGTACATAAGTTACTTTTGGGACTATACATAGAAATGCAATTGCTGGATAATAGGTTATTCACATATTTAGCTTTACAATATATTTTCAAATTGATCTCTAAAGCTGTGTATCAACTTTCATATCCCAAGGCAGAATTTAGAGTTCCCTCTCTTCATATCTGAAATAAGAATAAGTATGATTAAGCATGATATTTATATTATATCGTGTTAGATACTTTTTATCTAGCTAGGAAAGTCCCATCAATTTCTAATTTGCATGTACATTTTATCAAGAATTGATGTTGACTGCACTTTCTGCATTTATTGAAATGGTCATTTTTTGATCTTTTAATCTGTTAATATGATAATTTGCATTAGCAGATTGTCTAATGTCTATCATGCTTGCATTTTGGCATCTATTTATCATCTATCTATCACCTCTATCTATCATCTATCTATCTAATCATCTATACATACGTCTAATCTATCTCCTTAAATATATGCAAATAGGCACCAAGTTTGTAATGCACGGATTTTCCTTTTCTTCTATTATCTGGAACACTGTGATTAATGTAGGAATTATCCATTAATTTGATAGATGTACCTGAAAAATTGTATAGGTTTGATAACTTTGTGTGTGTGTGTGTGTCTGTGTGTTAATAGACTTAACTAATGGTTCAATTTCTTTAATAAATATAGATCTATTAAATTGTCCTTTTTAATTGTTTTCAAGTATATTGACATAAAGTTGTTATTAGTATTTTTATAAGGTTTGTAAACTTTCTGTTGTATATTCTAATACTTTTAAATTTTTAATTAAATACTTATTTGTGCTTTTCTTTTATTCTTAATAATTCTTGCCAGAAATGTTTGTAATTCCATAAGTATTTTGGATGGCTCAAAACAAGAGTATTTCTTCTGATGACTTTCTCATCTGTGTGTATGTACCTTCTGTTTCTTACAAAGACATGTGCCATTTCATTTAGGGTCCCTTGGCAATCCAGAATGATCTTAAGATCCTTAACTGTTTAAAAATTTGTATTTTATTATAGGGATGTGGGGGACAAGTGAGGATTAATTACATAAGTAGACTGCACGCAAGTGAAGTTTGGGCTTCTAACTGGCCCTCAACTTTCCTTGGTAATGCCGTTTGTGTTGTCACATGTCCCCCCACCCTCCTTTCTCTCCATCCGCTAGCATTGCCCAGTGACTGCTGATCCCTCTCTTGTGATAAACTGACTAATGCCCAAGGCCCACCTGAGGGTGAGAACATGAGGTATTCAGTTGTTTCTGTGAAAGTTCACTTAGTAAGATGGTCTCCAACTCCATCCAATTGGCTGCAAAGTCCATGATTTTGTTCTTTCTGACTGCATAATACTCCATCATGTATATGTACCACATTTTCTTTAACCAGTTCACTTTCCATGTGCGGTAGGTTTGGTTCCATATTTTTGCTATTGTGAGTAGTGTGGGAATAAACCTGGGTGTGCAGGTGTTTTGTTTTTTGTTTGTTTGTTTGTTTGTTTGTAGAATGATTTATGCTTTTCTGGGTATATTCCCAGGAGAGGGATTGCTGGAAGGTCAATTTTTAGTTCTTTTAGGAATCACCACATTACTTTCCATAGAGGTTGAATTAGCTTACACTCTCACCAACAGTGTAGAAGGGTTCCCTTTTCTCTATACTCACACAAACATCTGTTGTTTTTTGACATTAATGACCATTACCATCACCAGACCATCACTGGAGTTACTCTGGTAATTAACCATTACTGGATTTAGGTGTTATCATATTGTACTTTTGATTTGCATTTCTTTGATTAGTGAGGCTGAGAATATTTTCATATGACTGTTGGCTGCTTGTATGTCATCTTTTGAGAGTGTTTGTTCATGTCCTTTGCCTACTTTTAATGGGGTTGTTTGTTTGTTTGTTTGTTTTGAGTTGGAGTCTCACTCTGTTGCCCAGACTGGAGTGCAGTGGCCGCTCCCGGCCACCGTAGCCTTGACCTGTTGGGCTCCTGCGATCCTTCTGCCTCAGCCTTCCAAGTAGCTGGAATTACAGGCATGCGCTACCATGCCTGGCTGATTTTTTGATTTATTGTAGAGATGAGGTCTCGTTGACCAGGTGGGTCTCGAACCCTCAGGCTCAGGCAATTCACTCACCTCAGCCTCCCAAAGGCGTGGGATTACAGGCTGAGCCACCGAGCCCGGCTTGTTTCTTTCTTTCACTTTTTTTGAGTTCCTTCTAGATCCTGGATGTGAGGCCTTTGTCAGATGTTTAATTTGCAAATATTTCTTCCCAGTCTGTGGATTATCTTTTTATTTTATTGATGATTTCTTTTGTCGTGCAAACGCTTTTAAGTTTGATGAGGCTCTACTTAGCTTTTATGGCATTCGCTTTGGGGCACTTGGTCAAGAATTCGTTGCTTACTCTGATGTGCATAATGGTGTGTCTTATGTTTTCCTATAGGATTCCTATAGTTTGAGGTTTTACGTTTAGGTCTTTGATCCATTTTGAGTTGATTTTTGTATTTATTTTAATAAAGCAATTTTTAGTTTTGCTGATATTCTGTATGATTTCTTTTTCTTTTTCTTTCTTTCTTTTTTTTTTTTTTTGAGTTGGTGTCTCTATCTCCTGGACTGAAGGACAGTGGCATCACTATGGCTCACTGAAGCCTTGAGTTCCTGGGCTCTGGCAATCCTTCTGCCTTGGTCTCTCAAGTAGCTGGGATTATGGGTGAGTACCACCATACTCAGCTAATTCTTTTATTTTTTATTTTTGCGGAGACAAGTTCTCACTATATTGCCTAGGTTGGTCTCCAACTCCTGACCTCATGCTATCCTCCTGCCTTTGCCTCCCAAAATACTGGGATTACAAGTGTGAGTCACTGAGCCTGGTCTTCTTTTCTATTTCATTAATATCCTCAATCATTTATTATCATTTACTTCTCATTTTTGTGTTCATTATTTTGTTTTGGCAAAAAAATACTAAGTTGAATGGTTAGCTCACCAATATTATATTTTTGAAATATTTGATATATTCATATATACATATTAAAATATATATTTTCTGTAGAATGTATGTCATATGTATAAGAATATCTAAAATACTTTTTAAATTATGAAGCATAATAATAAAATAAACATTGGTGGGTACACTAGCCTAACAAATATATAGAACATGAACACTGAAAAGGTAGTTTATTATTCACAGTTTCAAGAGGAAGGATAATGTCATACCATGCAGGCCACATTAGAGAGAACGCTAAGGTGAGTTGCAGGCAAAGAGCAAGTAAGCAAAATTTCTGGCGAGCTTTCAATATGATTTTTTCAGGAATTAATGGGGAAAGCAGTATAAGCAGATTGACCAATTTTATGATTGGCTATTTTGGACAATTTCAGTGTGCTTCTAGTTATCTGATGTCTGATCCTAAGGTGATTAGGGCATAGATTAGTGTCTCATGAATGTAAAAGAGCAAGTATATGGAAAGTAAGGCTTTGGATTTGTTAGTTTGTATATGAAAGCCACACTCATTGGAGAGTTGCTCATTATCTCTGAGAATCTGCTAACCGTTGGAGATGTGGTCCCTTCCTAGTCAGCACATCAAAACATCAGATACAGAAACTAGAAAACATGGTTAATACACATCTCCAGTACAGTCTCCTGACTTTTGTTTTTATTATTATTATTTTTTACTATATATATTAGGATACAATTTATGTAAGGTTCAAAACAATAAAACAAATCAATATATGATTTATGTGCATAAAATATGCAACAAAACTAAAAAAGCTCATTACTTTAACAAATCTTTTAAAAAATTCTAAATATGTACCTTTAAGGCTACATATTTCATTTTAATTATTGTCATAGTTGCATCCCCGTTTTTCAAAAAAATTTTTATCTTAAAATTATAGGGTACAATTCAGGGTTAGGTATACAGATATTCATTGTGCAGGTACCCTTGTTGATGAGGTGTGTCCCCCCTTCCCCAGGCAGATTTCCACTGCCACTAATCCCACCTCCCTTCCTCTCTTTCCCCCTCCATATTTTCCCGCCACTGTAAATCCTTTTCTTATAGTATTATGATAGTTGGTCAAGGTTCACTTATGAGTGAGAACATGTGATACTCAGTTCTTTGTTTCTGTGAAAGATCACTCAGTATCATAGACTCTAATTCCATCCAGGTTGCTGCAAAGTTCATGGTTTCGTTCTTCTTTATGGCCGTGTAGTATACCATAGCGTATATATATCACATTTTTTTTATCCAGTCCTCTAAAGATGGGCAGCATGGTTGGTTCCATATTCTTGCTATGTGAACAATGCTACGATAAACATATGTGTGCAGGTATCTTTTTTATAAAGTTATTTGAGTTCTTCTGGGCATATTCCCAGTAGGGGGATTGCAGGGTCATATGGAAGATCGATTTTTACAACTTTTAGGAATACTACACTGTTTTCCACAGAGGCTGTACTAGTTTACACTCCCACCAACAATGTAAAAGCATTCCCATTTTGCCACATCCTCTCCAGCATCCATTATTTTTTGAATTATTGATGATGGTCTTTCTGACTGGAGTTAGGTGGTATCTCAGTGTAGTTTTAATTTGCATTTCTTTGATGACTAGTGAGGCTGAGCATTTTTTAATGTATCTATTGGCTGCTCATATGTCTTCTTTTGAGAACTGTCTATTCATATATTTTGCCCACTTTGTAATGGGACTGTTTGTTTTTTTCTTTTCAGCATGTTTGAGTTCTTTGTAGATCCTAGATGTCAGGCCTTTGTCAGACATACTGTTGGCAAATATATTTTCTCAGTCTGTGGGCTGTTTCCCTGCTCTCTTGATGATTTCTTTGGCTTTGTAGAAGCTTGTCAGTTTGATGAGGTTCCACTTGTCTATCTTATCTCTTATGGCATGGGCACTTGAGGTTTGGATCAGGAATTGGTTGCCAGTTCCAATTTCCATAAGGGTGTCTCCTGCATTTTCTAAGGTTCTTGTAGTTTGAGGTTTTATGTATAGGTCTCTGATCCATTTAGATTTGATTTTTATGTATGGGGATAGGTAGGGGTCCTATTTCAATCTTCTGCATGTGGTCAGCCAGTTTTCCCAGGACCATTTACTGAATAGGTTCTCCTCTCCTCAGTGGTTGTTGTTGGAGGCTTTGTTGAAGAAGAGTTGGTTGAGAAATTGAGGTTTTGCTTCTGGAATCTTAATTCTATTCCATTGGCCTATATGCCTGTTCTTGTACCAATACCAGGCTGTTTTGACTATTTTAGCTTTATAATAAAGTTTAAAGTCTGGGAGTGTGATACCTCCTGTTTTGTTTTGTTTTGTTTTTCTGAGGATTGTTTGACTATTCTTGGTCGTTTATGTTTCCATATGAATTCCTGTATTGTTGTTTCTAGGTTTGAGAAGAATGTTGCCGGTAATTTTATTGGTATTGCATTAAATCTGTAGATTGCCTTAGGTAGAGTGGACATCTTAACAATGCTGATTCTTACCAATTCATGAGCATGGAATATTTTTCCACTTATTTGTGTCATGTTTGATTTCTTTGAGCAGTGTTTTGTAGTTTTCATTGTAAAAGTCTTTCACGTCTCTGGTTGGGAAGATGCCAAGGTATTTCATTTTTTGTGTGACTATAGTGAATGAAATTGTGTTTTTTGAGTTCCTGAATTCAGTGATAAATATTTCTATGATTTCTTATTTGACATGTGAGTAACTTAAAAGTTTTCCTTAATTTTTCTGGAGATAGTAGTTTGATTTGATTAAATTTAAATTATTGCTTAATAATTTAATAAAGAGAGTTTTTATTCTGTAGATTATTTTGTGTTTATAAAAATATTTTATGTCCTAATACATGTTCAATAATACCTATTGGCATTACTGTGCCTCATACACTTTTTGTATGTGCAATTACATTTTTAGCTAAATATATTTATTGATATTTCTTTCTGTAAGGTGTATAAGTGATACACTAAGACTTTATTTAAAAATATCTTTGCTTTACTCTCACTTTTGAATAATAGCATAGGTGGGGATGATATTCTAGTTTGACAATTATTTTCCTTCAGCATTATGAAGATGTAATTTCACCATCTTCTGGCCTCTGTTGTTGTTTCCAAAAATTCTGTTGTCATTTTAATAACTATTCCTTCATAGGGAATCTGTTCCTTTTCCTATTTTTATGGTTTGAGTTTTCTTTTGATTTAATTTAGTGTCAAATTGCTATATTTAATGTTGTTGTTTTCATTATTTAAATCTTACCTGAGTTGTGGCATACTTCAGTTTGAGAATCCTTAAAAAATTGTTTCTGGAAATTTCTAATCATTGCTGTCGGGAGCTGCAACTCGTAACAGAAGGCAAAGTAAGGGTTACCTGAAAAAAGGGAAAAACGCTGGCTGGGAGCAAGGCCCCAGCTAAAGTGGCCATGCCAGAGGCAAAGCCCCATGGATCCCATTGATGGGCCCCCTTTGATCTTTGGGAGTGTGTGCATAAGACAGAAAGTACCCCTTTCTGATGAAGCATTAACTGATAAGCGAGGATGATGTATTGGTGAAACTGAAGTTTGAGACATGAATAAGGAACACAGCAAAAGCACAGGCATTAGAAACGCTAGAGAATGTTTAGGTACCTTCGTCTCCATAAAAAGCAAAACCATTGTGTATAAAGAAAATAAAAGAACTTTCCCATTCTTTATTTTTAATGGTTAACAGACCCTATACTAAATTAACACCTTAGATGGGTAAGATGGAGGAGGAAGTTTGTGAGACCTGAGACAAGTCAATCCTGAGGGCAGCTGCTTTTAAACATAATTTAAGAAAGTATAGACATAGTAGATATAAGTTTGTAAGAGTAAAATGATCTAGTAGTATAAGTATAATAATATAGAAAGAATAGTTAAGAAGATAAAAATAGGATGATGATTAAAGATAATTAGATAAAAAATAATTAAATAGAAAACAAATATAGGATATAAGAGTAGTCAAGCATAATTCATATAAAGGTTGTTAAGCATTATTAGATTTGAGTCATATAAGTAAAATAAGAATAAAAGTAGATACATAATAGGAAAGTTTATAGGAAATAATTAAGAAATAATAAAGTTAGTTATAAGAAACAATAAAATTAGTTATACATGTAAACGCTAATATATTGCTGTTAAGTTACATGTAAGAATTGTTAGAAATATGATATAAAAGGTTACAGTTAATTATTTTTAGCAAAAATTGTTTCATTCCTGTCTGTTGATTTTAACATAATGGAAACAAAAAAAGAATAGGGAGGAACAAATAAATCATTGTAGAACGTTTGATTGTAAAACATAATGTAAGCTTTTGTGGGCATATGTGTGAGGGGGTTGAGGGTTGAAAATGCCTTATATAAACATGTGAAAATTGAATAAACTTTGGAAGAGTCCCGAACTCGACCCAGGGAGTTGACTTGTGTCTTCTTCCTTCGCCGCATCTGATTCTCTCGCCTTAGGCCCTGACCTTTGTGTTGGAGCTGGACTCTGACACATTGCCATTTTGAAAGTCATAGTTTTTCTATTTCTTTTTTTGCCTTCTGGAATGCAGAATAAAAATATTGTATATTTTCATTCTGTCTTCTATGTTTTAAAACTTCTCTTTCAGATTTTCTATCCCTTTACCTCTCATTGTTGCATTCTGGTGTTTTTTTTTTTTTCAAATTATTTTCCAGTTTTAAGATTTATTTTCAGCTTTTTCTGTAATTTATCCATCCATTAACTTCATTTTTAAATTATTGCAGTGACAATATTTTTTTATTTTCAAAAATTCTATTGGTACCTATCTATCGGTTCTTGTTTTTTCTCTTGCCTTGCTGTATTCTGTTTTTTCTTCATAGCTCAATTATTTCTCTCTCTTTTAATCATTTTTATTTTATAATTTGTCTATGTTCTACTTTTCTTTATGTATTTAAATCCTAATTCTTCTGTTTTCTGTGTCCATCATAGTGGACCATTTTTTTTCATGTACTTCGTTTTTTATTTTGGGCTAGATCCAGATAAATTTTTTATTATTGGTGTCCATGTACTCTGAATTATTTTGCTTAATAAAATATTTTTGACTTTCATTCATATTGATATTTGTAGTTCTAATATATTTATTTTCACTGTTATATAGTACTATGTTGTGTGAATATGCCACAATTTATTTAGAGTTCATTGTAATTTCCATAGTCTTTTGTTGCTTTTAGCATGCATGATTTGTTGCAGTTTACATGTGTCCATGTAGGTGGATTCAAGAATAACATAATCTAATTTTAAAAACATTAAACTTCACAAAATAAAAAAGACTCAACATTTTTGAAAAACATCTTGGATTTAAGACAATCCTAAAAATGCAAGCTTAAATGAACAAGCAGTACATGATAGAGCTTGCAATTCTACTCTTAGTACAAACTTGCCAGCCATAAAAACAATATTAAAAATACATGAAAATATTTATATAAGCAATAGCAAGCATATAGAGACACTGAGAATCTAACCAATCTTAAAAAGTAAGCCAAAAATGTTTAATACTATAGAAGAATGTTTTAAATATGAATTTGTATATGCTTTTATTATGAACTTGACTTTGGTGTATTCTGTGCCTTGAGGTAGTAGCTTCTAATAGTATAAAGCCATAATGATTGCCAAGGCACTTAAAAACTAATCATCTAGCCAGGCTTGGTGGCTCAGCCTATAATCCTGAGCCTTGGGAGGCTGAGGTGAGTGAATTGCCTGAGCCCACGGGTTCGAGACCTGCCTGGGCAACTTGGCCAGACCTCATCTCTACAATAAATCAAAAAATTAGCTGGGCGTGGTAGCATGCACCTGTAGTTCCAGCTACTTGGAAGGCTGAGGTGGGAGGATCGCCGGAGCCCAGCAGGTCAAGGCTGCGGTGGTCGGGAGCGGCCACTGCACTCCAGTCTGGGTGACAGAATGAGACTCCAACTCAAAACAAACAAACAAAAAACTAATCATCTAGAACATTTAAAATGGTTATGATAATTGTATTAATAACATTTGATATCACTAAATTTATCACTTTATCTCTTTTCTAATTTTTTTGTGAGTTTTTAATGTACATAATGTTTAGTAAAGTAGGACATAATTTAGAAAAAAATAACATATATGTTTATTAAGGTATATGCTCAGAGTATTTTTCTGATGGTGTAATGATTAATTTTATGTGTCACCTTGACTTAGTTATATAATACTCAGATAGCTGATAAAGCATTGTTTCAAGATATGTCTGTGAGAGCCTTCTGAAAGATATTAGCATTTGACTGAGTAAACAAATCCACCATCACCAACGTAGATGGTCATTATATCATCTTTTAAGGGTACAGATAGACCTTCAGACTCTGGAAATTAAACCACAGGACCCCAGGTTTCAGGTCTTTGACCTGTGATGGAGCGTTACACCATTGGCTCCCCTCAGACTGAATGAATTATGACACTGGTTATACTTATTGTCCAGCAGGCAGATAGCAAATTGTGGGACTTCTTAGCTGCCATAGTCATGTGATTAAATTCCCATAATAAGTGCCCTCTTCTGTAGCTATCCTATCGGTTCTATTTCTCTGAAGAGACCAGACTAATATAGATAGGAATGATAATCAAGAATTATGTAGAGCCATTTTATGTTTTTTTTAAGTTTGCTTTATTTACTTTTTCAACCATTCATTTTTATTTTTATTTTATTATATTATAGAGATGTGGGGTACTAGTGAAGATTAACCACGTAAGTAGGCTACACACAGGTGAAGTTTGGGCTTCTGACTGGTCCTAACTCCCTGAATAGTGAACCAAATGCAATTTATGTTGCCACGGGCCCTCCAACCTCCTTCTCCCTACCGTCCCCTAGCAGTGTCCAGTGACTGCTGATCCCTCCCTTGTGCTACTGTGACTAATATTTAGGGCTTACTTATGAGTGAGAACATGTAGTATTCAGTTCTTTGTTTCTGTGATAGTTCACTTACTATGATGGTCTCTAACGTCATCCAATTTGCTGGGAAGTCCATGATTTTGTCCTTTACAGCTTCATAATACTCCATTATAAAAATATACCAAACTTTCTTTATACAGTCGAATTTCCTTGG
The DNA here is from genome assembly GCF_000164805.1 of Carlito syrichta. Classification (NCBI taxonomy): domain Eukaryota; kingdom Metazoa; phylum Chordata; class Mammalia; order Primates; family Tarsiidae; genus Carlito; species Carlito syrichta. The sequence continues at coordinate 7,999 of NW_007101026.1, read as the reverse complement.
GAAGTAAGTTTAGTTCCATGTTTTTGTTATTGTGAATAGTGTGGGAATAAACATGGGTGTGCAGGTGTCTTTTTTGTAGAATCATTTATGTTATGTTCCTCTGGGTATATTTCCAGGAAAGGTATTGCTGGGTCATATGAAAGTTCAATTTTTGGTTCTTTTAGGAATCACCACAATGCTTTCCATAGAGGTTGAACTAGCTTGCACTCCCACCAACAATGTTCTCTCTTCTCCGAACCTGTGCCAGTATGTTTAGTTTTTATTTTATTTTTTTATTTTAAAGATGTGGGATACAATTCAGGGTTAGGTATACAAATGTTCACTATGCAGGTACCCTTGTTGATGAGGCGTGCCCCTCCCTCCCCTGTCAGTTTCCCACTTCTGCCCATCCCTTTCTTGTAGTATTATAATTGTTCAAGGTTCGCTTATGAGTGAAAATATATGGTACTCTGTTCTTTGTTTCTGTGATACATCACTGAGTATGATCGACTCTAAATCCATCCAACTTATTGTGAAGTCCATATGTTTGTCCTTCTTTATGGCTGCATAATATTCCATTGTGTATATGTACCACATTTTTAAATCCAATCCAGCTTTAATGGGCAGCATGATTGGCTCCATGTTTTTGAGTTCCTCTGGGTATATTTCCAATATGGAAATTGCTGGGTCATATGGAAAGTCAATTTCTAGTTCTTTCATAAATCTCCACACTGTCTTCCAAAGAGGTTGTACTAGTTTGCATTCCCACCAGCAGTGCAGAAGCATTCCTTTTCCTCCACATCCTCAACAGTATCTGTTGTTGTTTGTTTCATTAATGATAACCATTCTTAACTGGGATTAGGTGGTATCACAATGTGGTTTTGATTTCATTTCTCGGATGATTAGTGAGGCTGAACACTTTTCCATGTGTCTCTTAGGTGCCTATATATCTTCTTTTGAGTTCCTTGTATATCGCAGATGTTAGGCCTTTACCAGATGTACAGCTGTCAAATATTTTTTCCCATTCTGTAGGCTGTCTCCCTGCTCCCTTGATGTTTGTTTGTTTTCTTTTCCTTTGCAGAAGTTTGTCAGCTTCATGAGGTCCCACTTGTCTATCTTATTTCTATGGTATGGGCACTTAGGATTTTGAACAGGGATTGGTTGCCAGTTCCAATTTCCATAAGGGTGTCGCTTGCATTTTCTGAGATTCTTATAGCTTGAGGTTTTACTTTTAGGCCTTTGATCTATTTAGAGTTAATTTTTGTGTATGGTGATAGGTAGGAGTACAGTTTCAATCTTCAGCATGTGATCAACCAGTTTGCCTAGCACCATTTACTGCATAGGTTCTCCTCTCCCCAGTGGTTATTGTTGGAAGCTTTGTCAAAGATGAGTTGGTTGAGACATTGAGGTTTTGCTTCTGGAATCTCTATCCTGTTCCATTGGTCTATATTCCTGTTCTTGTACCAACACCAGGCTGTTTTGATTTACTGTAGCCTTATAGTGAAGTTTGAAGTCTGGAATTGTGAAACCTACTGCTTTGTTTCTTTTGCTAAGGATTGTTTTGGCTATTTGTGGTCATTTATGTTTCCATATGAATTTGTGTATTGTCATTTCTAAGTCTGAGAATCATGTTGATAATTTAATGGATATTGCATTGAATCTGTAGATTGCCTTTGGTTGAATGGACATCTTAACAATGTTGAATCTTCCTATCCAGGGGCACGGAATATTTCTTCTTGGATTTCTTTGAGCAAGGGTTTTGTAGTTCTCATTGTAAAGGTCTTTCGTTTCTCTGGTTAGGAAGAAGACAGGGAATTTCTTTTTATTTTTTATTTTTTTTGTGTGTGGCTATTGTAAATTGGATTGTGCTTTTTATTTGGGTCTCCACCTGCTTGTTGTTGGTGTATAAGAATGTAACTGTCTTTTGCACATTTGTACCCTGAGACTTTGCCAAAGTCCTTTATCAGTGCAAGCAGGTTTTTGACAGATTCTTTTGGATTTTCTAGGTATAGGATCATATCATCGGTAAAGACAGATAACTTGATTCCTCTTTTCCTATTTGGATACCCCTGATTTCCTTCTCTTGTCTAATTGCCCTAGCTAGGCCTTCCAACACAATGTTGAACAAGAGAGGTGAGAGTGGGCAGTCTTGTCTTGTTCCAGTTTACAGGGCAAATGTTTCCATTTTTTGTCCATTTAGCAATATATTAGCTGTAGGTTTATCGTAGATGACACTTACTATTTTGAGGCATAGTCCTTCTATATCTTGGTGTTTGAGGGTTTTTATCAAGGAGAGATGCTGGATTTTATGAAACGCTTTTTCTGCATAATGATATAATCATGCATTTCTTGCTTCTACATCTGTTGATGTATTTAATTATACTTTTGGTCTTGTGAATGTTGAACCAGCCCTGTATCCTGGGGATGAAGCCTAGTTGGTAATGGTAGAAAATTTTTGAGATGTGTTTTTGGATCCCATTTGCTAGAATCTTGTTGAGGATTTTTGCATCTATGTTCATAAGGGATATTGACCTGTAGTTCTCTTATTTTGTTGGATCTTTACAAGGTTTGGGTATCAGTGTGATGGTTAACTTCATAAAGTGATTTTGGGGAGAATTCCATCTTTCCTAATTGCCTGGAATACTTTCAGTAGGATTGGCATCAGCTCCTCCTTGTACGTTTTGTTGAATTTTACTGGAAAGACATCTGGTCCGGGGCTTTTTTGTGTGTGTAAGTAGTGTTCTTATGACAGAGTCAATTTCTTGGGTTGTTATTTGTCTGTTTAGTGTCTCAATGTCTTCTTGTTTCAAACTGGGGAGGTTGTGTGATGTCAGAAAGTCCTCCATTTCATTTAGGTTATCAAATTTGTTTCCATACAGGTATGCATAGTAATCCCTAATAATCTTTTGTATTTCTCTGGGGTCAGTTGTGATTTTATCTTTTGTATTTCTGATTGTGTCTATTTGGGATTTTCTCTCTTTTTCCTGGTCATTCTGGCTAGGGGTCCATCAATCTTGTTAATTATTTCAAAGAACCAGCTTTTTGTTTTGTTGATGTTTTCTCTGATTATTTTGTCTTCTGTGTTCCCTATTTGAGCTCTTATTTTGGTGATTTGGATTCTTCTGCTAAAGTTAGGGTGTTGGTGGTCTTCTCTTTCTAGCTTCCTTAGATGATTTGTTAGGCTCTCAACTTATGATCTTTTCATTTCCTTTTTTTTTTTTTTTTTGAGTTGGAGTCTCACTCTGTCGCCCAGACTGGAGTGCAGTGGCCACTCCCAGCCACCGCAGCCTCGACCTGCTGGGCTCCAGCAATCCTTCCACCTCAGCCTTCCAAGTAGCCGGAATTACAGGCGCGTGCTACCATGCCCGTCTGGCTAATTTTTTTTTATTTTATTGTAGAGATGAGGTCTCACCTGCCCAGGCGGGTTTCAAACTCGTGGGCTCAGGCAATCCACTCACCTCAGCCTCCCAAAGGCGTGGGATTATAGGCTGAGCCACTTAGCCTGGCTCATTTTCTTGATGTGTATAAATTCCTCTCTTATAACTGTTTTCATTGCATCCCAGAGGTTTTGGTAAGATGTTTCTTTATTTTCATTTGTTTCCAGGAATCTTTTAATTTCTGCTTTGATTTCAGTGTTGACTCAGTAGTTGATCAACATCATGCTGTTTAGTGACCATGTCTTTGTGGACCTTGGGAAAATTTTGTTGGTGTTGATGTTTATTTTTATACCACTGTGGTCTGAGAAGGTCATGGCAAGATTTCAACCTTAAGGAATTTGTTTATGGTTGATTTATGGCCAAGGATATGATTGATGTGGGAGTATGTTCCATGTGTTGATGAGTAGAATGTATAGTCTGTGATTGTTGGGCAGAATAATCTGTAGGTATCTATTAAGTCCATTTGATTAGTGCCAAACTTAGGTTTTGGATCTACTTGTTGACTTTTTGCCTCTATGATCTAGCTCAGACTGTCAGTGGGGTATTCAAGTACCCTGGTATAATAGTGTTAGAGTCAATATCTTTTTTAACTTTACTTAGTAGTTATTTTATAAATGCTGGTGTTCCTATGTTGGGTGCATATATGTTTACAGTGGATATTTCTTGTTGATGGATTGAACATTTTATTGTTATGTAGTGTCCTTTTGTATTTTTTTAATTTTTGAAAGCTTAAAATTTGTTTTATCTGATATTAGATCACAACTCCTGCCTTTTTTGTAATCCATTTGCCTGGAAACTCATTTTTCATCCTTTAACTTTGAATCTGTGTGAGTCCTTTGTGGTGAGATGAGTTTCCTGGATGCAGCAACTCACTGGGTCATGGTTTCTTATCCAGTTTGCCATTCTGTGTCTTTTTGAGTGGTTCGTTTAGTCCATTCATATTCAGGCTGATTATTGAAATGTGATTGCTTCTCCCTGTCATGAGGGTCTTATACAGTTTTTTCTTTGCTTGTTTTCTTTTGGTTTTGGGGTTGTTGTATGTGTGTGTTTTCAAGTTTCTTGTGCTGTATTCTCTGTTGATTCTGTGCTCTGCTGTTCTCTTGGGAAGTGTGTGGTCATTCTTTTTTTTCTTTCTTCTGTGCTTAAGACCCTTTTAAGTGTCTCCTACAGAGCTGGTCTGAAATCTGCGTGATCTCTCATCAATTGGATGTTTGAGAAAGCTTTTAATTCTCCATCACTGATGAAGCTCAGTTTGACTGAATAGGAAATTCTTGGTTGAAATTGTTTTTCTTTGAGGACTTTGAATATAGGGCTCCAGTCCCTTCTTGCTTGTAGTGTTTCTTCCAATAAGTCTGCTGCTATTCTGATTGCTTTTAGCCAGTGAGTCATCTGACTTTTCTCTCTTGCTGCCTTTAGGATTTTTGTCTTCTGTGCCTACTCTGTGTAGGCAAATTTTTATGTGTCTAGGGGTTGATCTTCGCATTTGCTGTCTTGTGGGGGTTCTCTTATCTCTTGCCCTTGGCTGATCACATCTCTGGTAAGATGGGGAAAGTTTTTTGGATTACCTCCTGGAATATTTGCTCCAAGATGTTCTCCATTTCCCTTTCTTCTTCTAGGATACCAATCAGACATAAGTTTGTCCTTTTGATATAATCACACATCTCTTGGAGGCTTTGTTCTTTCTGAGTCTTCTTTCTATGTTTTTTACAGATTGGGTTAATTCCATGTTCTGGTTTTCAAGTTCTGAGATTCTTTCTTCAGCTGGATTAATTCTGCTTTCCATGCTTGTCATCTTGTTATTTATTTCCTGGATGAAATCTCTAATTGCCAAAACCTCTGTTACAAGTTCTTTTAGTGTTGCATCAGGTCTTTCTTGAGTCTTATTTACTCTTTCCATACATTCCCTAATCCCTGTCATATTCTGGGCCAGTAGTTGGTGACTTCCATTGTTTGGGCACAAAGGTCTGATTTTTCAGGAGATTTGTCTTTGGTACACTTGAAATTGCCTGACGCCTTCCTCTAGTTTCTCCTTATTTGTGACAGATTTCTTGCTTTTCTTTTTAGTTTTGTTAGTAAATGTCAGTGGGAGAGGCTTTCCCCACTGATGTTTGCTCAGCCCTCTATTCTTCCCTAATCCAGGCTTTGGATTTGCTCTGTTTTGAAACAGGGCTGTGGGTGGGGAGTTTTGTTGTCTCGTGTAGTTTTGAAAGTCAAATAAGGTAGGGGATGGGGAGTTAAGATTCAGAAACTACTTGCAAATTACAATGTTCACTAATTGTGGTATGTGTTCCCTGAGACCCACTCCCCACCACCACTCCATATGACAATGCAATGGGTATGTCTGTGTACCCCCTTATTCCAAGATACAGTGACAGCAATGAGGAGTGCAGAGAAAAATAGAATGAAATAAGATGGATAAAAATTTTTAAAAAAAAGAAAAGAAAAAACACAGAACAATGAAAGGGGCACCCAAAGCAAAAAGCAGTTGAACACACACACACACACACCCCAAAACTAACTGGAATAATGGCAAAGTAAAACAAACCAAGCAACAGCAAAAACAGGAAAATTAAACACATAAACAACTAGCACAAAATGAATGGAGAAGAAAAAGAAAGATGGGGGAAAAAAAGGAATTCAGACTGAACCCTCACACCTATATTGACACATACCTTAAACTAAAAAAAAATTAAAATAAAAAAAGAGAAGAAACAAAGAACAAAAACAAACCAAGAAGAAAAAAAATGGAAACACAGTTTCAAGATGGCGATGGCATACGAGAACTTGTGAGATTCTCCAAACGTGAGTTCCCAAAAAGACTCTTACTTTTCTTGCCCCATCCCCCAGCCCACCACCAGCCATGCTGGTGCGAGGCCCAGGGATCTTTGGTCCCACACAGGGCCGGATATTGCGGCTCCCTGCTGCTGCTGTTCCACCATATGTGACTCCCACCTGTGTGTGAGTCTTGGATGTCGGTTCCCTCCCTGGCTACATTGTCTCTTGCTCAGCACCCAGCACCAAGCCGCTGGTCACTCAGGGAGGCTCTGGGCACATGCCCCTCAGAGACACTCATCCCATTCCCAGCTGAAGTACCCTGTGGGGGGACCAGGACCATTCTTGTCGCTCATCGCCTGCCCTTTGGAACTTTGGAGCTCTGGAGCTCTGGGCCCACCCTGGCTGAGGCACTCAGCACGTGACCCCAAGCTTGGGGACCCAGACAAAGGGAGAGAAATGGATCTGCGAAAGTGAAACTGCCTTGGCCATTCTCCAGGCAGAGATTTCCATTGCCCTGCCCACCTATCAACAACCCTCACCTAAGTTCCTAAGGTAATGTCACTAAACAGGAGACAAAGCCCCACCCCTATGCTGAATCAGACAAAAGCAACTCCCTGGCAGCAGGCTAAAAAAAGAACAACCCCAAACTGTGAGTAAATCTAGCTGTCTGCAACGAAAAACAAAGGGGAGAGGTTGGAGATCACAGCAGAAGTGACTTTAGTCTGATCTCTTATTTTGAATTTAGATTTTATCATTTTGACTATTTTGATCACTTTTGTTGTTTGCTTTCTGACTTACATTGTTTCATGATTTTATTGGTCTGTCTCTGTGTAGCTAC
>NW_007101026.1:0-312 GCF_000164805.1 Carlito syrichta | reverse complement strand
AAAGAAGAGTATGGGTCTCTCCCAGACCCCTGGGAGGGCAGACACTGAGAAATTGACTTCGGAATGCAAACAATGAAGAGACCCCAGAATGAAGGGTCTCAAACTAAAAACCTAGATATCAAGACATTAATGGAGAGCTTAAAAAGAATTGAGGAGGCACAAGAAGAAGCTAGGAAGGAGCTGATATCTGAGATAACAGTAATAAAGAATACTGTGAATGAAATAAATAACAAACTGACAGGTATAGAAAGTAGAATTACCCAAGTAGAAGAAAGAATCTCAGAGCTTGAGGACCAAAATATAGAACTAACC
>NW_007101025.1:0-337 GCF_000164805.1 Carlito syrichta | reverse complement strand
CAGCCACCGCAGCCTCGACCTGCTGGGTTCAGGCGATCCTTCTGCCTCCGCCTCCCAAGTAGCAGGAACCACAGGCATGCACCACCATGCCCGGCTAATTTTTTGTATTTATTGTAGAGACGAGGTCTTGCCAAGTTGCCCAGGCTGGTCTCAAACCTCTGGGCTCAGTCAGTCCTCTCACCTCTGCCTTCCAAAATCCTGGGATTACAGGCATGAGCCACAGCACCCAGCCAAAACAGTTTTTGTATGTGTGTGTGTGTGTGTGTGTTTTTGAGTTGGAGTCTCACTCTGTCGCCCAGACTGGAGTGCAGTGTCTGCTCCCGGCCACCGCAGCCTC
>NW_007101024.1:0-340 GCF_000164805.1 Carlito syrichta | reverse complement strand
GTGCAGTGGCCGCTCCCGGCCACCGCAGCCTCGGCCTGCTGGCCTCCGGCGATCCTTCCGGCGATGCTCAGCCTTCCAAGTAGCTGGAATACAGGCGCGCACCAAAATCTTTTTTAATGGGGGGTTGGAGTCTCATTCCACCCCCAGGTTGGAGCGCAGTGGCATGTTCGTGGCCACCCCAGTGTCGACCTGCTGGGCTCCGGCGATCCTTCCGCCTCAGCCTTCTGAGTAGCTGGAACCACAGGCACGCACTATCATGCCCGGCTCATTTTGATTTATTGTAGAGATGAGGTCTCGCCAAGTTGCCTGGGCGGGTCTCAAACCCACAGGCTCAGGCAAT
>NW_007101023.1:0-431 GCF_000164805.1 Carlito syrichta | reverse complement strand
CTAGATATTTAGGTACTTAAGTCAGTTGGCAAGCCAGCAGGCTATGTAAGTAAGTAGGTAGTTAAGCCAGCTGGCTAGCCATCTGTCGTCTAGTTATGTCAGCTAGTAAAGTCAGCTGGCTATTCAGCGGTCTAGCTAGGTAGCTAGCTAGTTAAGTCTGCTGGATAGCCAGCTTGCTACTTCATTAAGTCAACTAGTTAAGTCAGCTGGCTAGCCTGCTGTATAGCTAGGTAGCTAGGCAATTAAATCAGCTGCCTAGCCACCTGGATAGCTAGTTACGTCAGCTAGTTAAGTCAGCATGTTAAGTCACCTTCTTAGCCAGCTTGCTAGCTAGGTAGCCAGCTAGTTATGTCAGCTGTATAGCCTGCTGTCTAGATAGTTAAGTCACCTTGTTAAGTCAGCTGACTAGCCCGCTGAATAGCTATGTAGCT
>NW_007101022.1:0-367 GCF_000164805.1 Carlito syrichta | reverse complement strand
TGCTGCGAGTCTGAGCTTCAACAAGCCTGCCCGTCTTGCCCTGAGACTCCTGGACCCCACGCCTGGCACTGCGGCTCCCCCGGTGACGCGCCCCTCCCGGCCCACCGGGCACGGCAGAGCCATCTACGTCCAGCCTGGGCTCCGGCTCTGAGTCTGCACAGACGGCCCCTCCCATGGCTCAGCTCCTGTGGGTGCCTCTCAGGGCAGCCTTCCTGCCACCCAAGCCAGAGCAGCGCAGACCACTGCGCAGCCCACGGAGCTGGCCGGCCCCCTCAGCAGCCGTCGCCGCCTGACACCATCGCGAGTCTGCGAGGCTGCGAGGCTCCTCTCTGCCCGGGCCAAGATGTGTCCGCTCAGCCCTTAGACA
>NW_007101021.1:0-311 GCF_000164805.1 Carlito syrichta | reverse complement strand
CCACTCACCTCAGCCTCCCAAAGGCACGGGATTACAGGCTGAGCCACTGAGCCCGGCTGATTATTGTAGCTTTATAATAAAGTTTAAAGTCTGAGAGTGTGATGCCTCCTACTTTGTTGTTGTTGTTGTTTTGCTTAGGATTGTTTTGGCTATTTGCGGTTATTTATTTTTCCATATGAATTCCTGTATTGTCATTTCCAGGTCTGAGAAGAATGCTGCTGGTAATGTAATGGGTATTGCATTAAATCTGCAGATTGCCTTGGGTAGAATGGACATCTTAATGATGTTGATTCTTCCAATCCATGAGCATG
>NW_007101020.1:0-414 GCF_000164805.1 Carlito syrichta | reverse complement strand
GGGGGGGGTGACGCTGTTTTTCGTCCGGAGACCAGATCTCAATGTCTGTCCTTTCCGAAAACAGGAAGCGTCCTCAGGAAGCGTGGCCTGTTTCTCTCATTTTCCGTCTAGAAGGAGAAATGGCTTAAACGTCGGCGGAGGGTTTAACCCGGCCAAGGGCTGCAGGGTGGTGGGGCGGCCTTCACGGAAGCTGAAGGACTACGACTCCGTGGGAAGGCGAGGAGCTGAAATTCGGGGGAATTTAAGGCAACGCGTGTTCTGCGTCGTCAGGTGCGGAGTCCAGGCCCGGGGCGAGGAGAGGGCGTCCACCGAGGCCACCAAGGACGTTGCCATGGTTTCCGCGCGCCGCTTCATCGCTCAGCCCCGGGTCCCGCGCGCGGCGCTGGGGATTCCGTCGTTTCCGCTTCCGGTCGC
>NW_007101019.1:0-307 GCF_000164805.1 Carlito syrichta | reverse complement strand
TAGCCAGCTGACTTAACTAGGTTACTTAACTTGATAGCCTGCTGGCTATTTAGCTGGCTAACTGACAATGATATAGCTGATTTGCTAGCTGATGACCTAGCTGACTTAAGGAGCTAGCTGACTAGCAAGCTGACTAGCAAGCTGACTAGCTAGTCACCCACCTGACTATCTAGCCACCTATGAGACCAGCCTGCCTATGAGCCATCTTAACTTTACAGCTCCCTTGCTAACCAGCTGGCTTAACCAGCTGAATTAACTGGTTGAATTAACTAGATAGCCATCCGGCTAGCCAGTTGGCTTAACTAGC
>NW_007101018.1:0-476 GCF_000164805.1 Carlito syrichta | reverse complement strand
TGGTGGGTGCCTCACCTCCCGGGCCCGCGGGGGCCGTAACCGGAGCCCCACCGCCGGGATCCACATTTACATAATTTGGCTCTCCTCCTCCCCCCGCTTCTTTCGGACTCAGGGCTGGAGATGCGAGTCGGGCTGCCCTCCGAGGCGTCGTCTTGCCCGTGGTCAGCGCGGGGGCCGCGGGACGGGCCGGAACGCCGGCGGAGCGGGCTGGCGCACGTGGTAAGAGCTCAGCTATCTTTTCTTATTTCTTTGGTAAAGACACGAGACTTAGCACGATTTCGCCGGGGGTGGGGTACCTTCAAGGGTGCTAACTTTGCTGCGATTGCTTTCCTTTCCCCTTTTATTTTTCTCCCCAAGTGGAAAAGAGCGCGCAGCGCGAGCGAGAAACTTCCCCACGTTCTCCCCGAGGGCTTGAAGTCAGAGAGATGATCGGCCGCGGGAGACCAGCTTTGTCAGCGGGCAGGGGGCGAGGCAGC
>NW_007101017.1:0-379 GCF_000164805.1 Carlito syrichta | reverse complement strand
GGCAGCTGACTTTACTAGCTGACTAGCTAGTTGGCTGCCTAGCTGGCTAGCCAGCTGACATAACTAGCCAGCTACTGGGTTGGTTACCCGGCTAGACAACTGGTTTACCTAGCTACCTACCTGACTGGGTAGCTGGCTAGGCAGACGGCTATCTAGGTAGTGGGCTGGTCAACAGCCTAGCCAGCTGGATTTAACAGCCAGGCGGCTGGCTGCACAGTTGGATAGTTAGCCGCATTAACTTGTCAGCCACCCTGATGGACAGCTGGCTAGCCAGTTGGCTTAACAAGCTGGGCACCTACCTGGTAATTCTGCTATCCAGCTGGCTTAACTTGCAGTCACCAAGTTAGCCAGCTGACTAACTAGTTGACTTAACTAGCAG
>NW_007101016.1:0-490 GCF_000164805.1 Carlito syrichta | reverse complement strand
AAAAAAAAAAAAAAAAAGTCAGTGACTTGGGCAGGTCTCCTTCCACCCCACACATCCCTGCCATTGGCTTCCAGCTCCTCCCCTGGAGCCCCATTCCTGGCCACACCCACACCCCCAGGGCCCTCCTGCCTCTGAGTCTCTGTCCAGGCTGTTCCCCAAGATTCTGCCGCTGTGCTGAGCGGCCGAGATGCCGGCATGAGCCGGGACCCACGTGGGTCCCTGGCTTCATGGAACCATCAGCGGAGTGTGCATGTTGCATCTGGAAATCTGTAGGAATATGTGTGAGGGCCTTTTTTTGTTTTTCCTTTTTTTGAGTCGGAGTCTCACTCTGTCGCCCAGGCAAGAGCGTGCGGCACGCTCACGGCCACCGCAGCCTCGACCTGCTGGGCTCAGGCGATCCTCCCACCTCAGCTTCCAGAGTAGCTGGGACTTTGGGCCCGTCACCATGTCTGGCTGATTTTTTTTTTTTTTTTTGAGTTGGAATCTCACT
>NW_007101015.1:0-366 GCF_000164805.1 Carlito syrichta | reverse complement strand
AGGTCTCGCTGCCCAGGTGGGTCTCGAACATGTGGGCTCAGGCAATCCACTCACCTCAACCTCCCAAAGGCGCGGGATTACAGGCTGAGCCGCCGAGCCCGGCTGAAAAGGTTTTAAAAACATGCTTGGGACATTACAAATGAACTAAATAACTTGGTTAAATAATAATCACAGAAATTATGAACCGGGCTCGGTGGCTCAGCCTGTAATCCTGCGCTTTGAGAGGCTGAGGTGAGTGGATTACCTGAGCCCTGGGTTCGAGACCCGCCTGGGCAACTTGGCAAGACCTCATCTCTAAAATAAATGAAAAAATTAGCCAGGCGTGGTAGTGCATGCCTGTAGTTCCAGCTACTTGGAAGGCTGAGG
>NW_007101014.1:0-505 GCF_000164805.1 Carlito syrichta | reverse complement strand
TGGCCCGTGCGCTGGCTTGTTGGGCCAGCCGGTGAGGTCGGTTGGCTTGTGCGATGGCTCACATGGAAAGCTTGTGAGGTTGGTGGCCTGTGCGCTATCTCGTGCGGCCAGCTGGTGAGTTTGGCTGGCCTGCACGCTGGCTCATGCGGCCAGCCTGTGAGGTTGGCTGACCCGCACGCTGCCTCGTGTGGCCAGCCAGAGAGTTTGGCTAGTCCCTGCACTGGCTACTGTGGTCAGCCTGTGAGGACAGCTGGCCTGCGAGCTGGGTCGTGCAGCCAGCTGGTGAGGTCGGCTGGTCAGCACGCTGGCTTGTTGGGTCATCCTGCTTAGTCAGCAGGCCCGTGCCCTGGCTCGTTGGGTCAGCCAGTGAGGTCGGTGAGTCCGTGCACTGGCTTGTGCGAGTTCGGCTGGCCCATGAGCTGGCTTGTGCGGGCACCCGGCGAGGTCGACTGTCCTGCACGCTGGCTCGTGCAGCCCGCTGTTGAGGGGCAGCTGGGGGGGCCAG
>NW_007101013.1:0-346 GCF_000164805.1 Carlito syrichta | reverse complement strand
GACAGAGTGAGACTCCAACTCAAAAAAAAAAAGAAATCCAAAGGCGGAGGATTTCTAAACGTCCTGAGGACACAGGAACGAGTAAGAACTGCGTGTCTTCTAGGGAAACATGGAAATTAAAACACATTCATTCTCTTTTTCTTTTTTTTGAGTTGGAACCTCACTCTGTCGCCCAGACTGGAGGGCAGTGGTCGCTCTCGGCCACTGCAGCCTTGACCCGTTGGGCTCCGGCGATCCTTCCGCCTCGGCCTTCCAAGTAGCCAGAACTACAGGTGTGCACTACCACGCCCGGCTAATTTTTTGATTTACTGTAGAGATGAGGCCTCGCCAAGTTGCCCAGGCGGGT
>NW_007101012.1:0-339 GCF_000164805.1 Carlito syrichta | reverse complement strand
CAAAAACCTGCTTGCACTGATAAAGGACTTTGGCAAAGTCTCAGGGTACAAAATAAATGTGCAAAAGACAGTTGCATTCCTATACACTAACATCAAGCAGGCAGAGACCCAAATTAAAATCACAATCCCATTCACAATAGCCAACAAAAAAGTGAAATACTTCGACATCTTCCTAACCAAAGAAGTGAAAGACCTTTATAATGAGAACTGTAAAACACTGCTCAAAGAAATCCATGAAGACACAAACAAATGGAAAAATATTCCATGCTCATGGATAGGGATGTCAAAATGTCCATCTTACCAAAGGCAATCTACAGATTCAATGCAATACTCATTAAG
>NW_007101011.1:0-337 GCF_000164805.1 Carlito syrichta | reverse complement strand
TGGAATGAAATGGAATGGAGTCGAGAGGAAGGAAGAGTAAAGAGAGATGGAATGGAATGGAATAGAGAGGAATGGAAATGAATGGAATGGAATTCAGAGAATTCTATTGAAATGGAGAGGGATGGAATGGAATTCAGAGCATTGGAATGGAATGGAGAGTAATGGAATGGAATGTAGAGAAATAAATGGAATGGAGCAGACTATAATTGAATGGAGAGAATTGGAATGGGGAAGAAAGGAATGGAAAAAAGTGGAAGAAAATGGAAAGGAAAGGACCAGAGAAATGGAATGGAATGGAGAGGAATGGAGTGGAATGTACTGAAGAAAAATCGAGAGG
>NW_007101010.1:0-353 GCF_000164805.1 Carlito syrichta | reverse complement strand
CCTCAGCCTTCCAAGTAGTCAGAACTACAGGCGCGTGCTACCACACCTGGCTAATTTTTTGATTTATTGTAAAGATGAGGTCTCGCCAAGTTACCCAGGCGGGTCTTGGATCCGCAAGCTCAGGCAATCTACTCACCTCAGCCTCCCAAAGCGCGGGATTACAGGCTGAGCCACCGAGCCTGGCTGGCTTCACATTTATAAATGATTGAATAAAATAAAAAGAATAATAAATTTCATGATATGCAAATTATATGAAAATCAAATTTCAGTGTCCATAAATAAAGTTCTATTAGAACACAACTCGCCGGGCTCAGTGGCTCAGCCTGTAATCCCGTGCCTTTGGGAGGCTGAGG
>NW_007101009.1:0-337 GCF_000164805.1 Carlito syrichta | reverse complement strand
GGCGGGTCTCGAACCCGCAGGCTCAGGCAATCCACTCACCTCAGCCTCCCAAAGCGCGGGATTACAGGCTGAGCCACCGAGCCCAGCGATCACAATAGATTAGGTCACCTTGGCCCTTTAGGACAAGAAGACAAATACTTTGGATAAAAGAGTAGTTAGTGTAAAGTATGTTTGGGGGGTTGCAAGACAATTATCAATAGTTACCTATAGGAAACCAGTTCTACCCTTTGTTAATGATTGCGGACAAGTTAAAGTATTTTGTTAAGAAAGCATGGCTATAGCCGGGCGTGGTAGCGCGCGCCTGTAGTTCCAGCTACTTGGAAGGCTGAGGCGGAAG
>NW_007101008.1:0-328 GCF_000164805.1 Carlito syrichta | reverse complement strand
GCCTGAGTGACAGAGTGAGACTCCAACTCAAAAAAAAAAAAAAAAAATTCTGGACATTTAATAACAGAATGTGTCAATTCTGGAAATCAGACCTCTACCCCTATCCTGGCTGGGGTTTGTCATTTTTGCTATTTATTTGTTTAGTGGCTTTCCTGGACCTATTTTTGAAAGTCTGTGTTATTTGTTGTATAAGGGCCACTCAAGTCTCTCTTAGCTTAGTTTGCTAATGATTGGACAGAGATTTCCTAAAATGCCTTGAACCAGTAAGGGATAGAAATAGTTTAAGGGCATATTTTTTTTTTTTTTTTTGAGTTGGAGTCTCACTCTG
>NW_007101007.1:0-350 GCF_000164805.1 Carlito syrichta | reverse complement strand
TAGCTAGTTAAGTCACCTATTAAAGTCAGCTATCTTGCCAGCTGGCTAGCTATATAACAAGCTAGTTAATTCAGCTGTGTAGCAAGCAGGCCAGCTATTTAATTCAGCTAGCTATGCCAGCTGGCTAGCCAGCTGTCTAGCCAGGTAGCAAACTTGCTAAGTCAGCTGGCTATCTAATTACGTCAGCTAGTTAAGTCGGCTGACAAGTCAGTTAGCTAGTTAGAGAGCTAGTTAAATCAAGTGGGTACCAGCTGGCTAACTAGTTAAGTCAGCTTGTTGTGCCAGGTTGCTAGCTGGTTAAGTCAACTAGTTAAGTCAGTTGGCTAGCCAGCTGGATAGCTAGGTACCAA
>NW_007101006.1:0-352 GCF_000164805.1 Carlito syrichta | reverse complement strand
TCCTCCTCCTCCTCCTCCTCCTCCTCCTCTTCCTCCTCTTCTTCTTCCTCCTCCTCCTCTTCCTCGTCGTCCTCGGTCCACGAGCCCAAGATGGATGCGCTCATCATCCCGGTGACCATGGAGGTGCCGTGCGACAGCCGGGGCCAACGTATGTGGTGGGCTTTCCTGGCCTCCTCCATGGTGACTTTCTTCGGGGGCCTCTTCATCATCTTGCTCTGGCGGACGCTCAAGTACCTGTGGACCGTGTGCTGCCACTGCGGGGGCAAGACGAAGGTACCGCGCGCCCCGGGCGCCCGCCCCCTGCGCCAGCCGCGCCGCTGCTCGGCGTCCCCTGCAGCCCACCTCCCCGCTC
>NW_007101005.1:0-334 GCF_000164805.1 Carlito syrichta | reverse complement strand
GGTGGCTCACGCTTATAATCCCAGCATTTTGGGAGGCCGAGGTGAGAGGATTGCCTGAGCTCATGGGTTCAAGCCTGGGAAACTTGGTGAGACCTCATCTCTGCAATAAATCCCAAAAATTTGCTGGGCATGGTGGCTCCTGCCTGTGGTTCCAGCTACTTGGAAGGCTGAGGTGAAAGTATCACCTGAGTCCAGCAGGTTGAGGCTGTTGTGCACTCCAGCCTGGGCGACAGAGTGAAGCTCTGCGCTCCAGCCTGGGCGACAGAGTGAAGCTCTGCGCTCCAGCCTGGGCAACAGAGTGAGACTCCGACTCCAAAAAAAAAAAAAAAAAAGG
>NW_007101004.1:0-330 GCF_000164805.1 Carlito syrichta | reverse complement strand
AGAAGAAAGAAAGAAAGAAAGAAAGAAAGAAAGAAAGAAAGAAAGAAAGAAAGAAAGAAAGAAAGAAAGAAAGAAAGACACATAAGATCAAATAAAACTACAGACTGCCAAATTTAAAAGCAACGGCAATAGTCATCAGTTACAATGCAAAACCTAAATTGAATAATTAGCACACCTATCATATTTACACTAGAAGTAGATAATTTTTTTTTTATTAATCAGTATTTTTTATTATGGTTTTGTGGGCTACAGTTAAGGGTTAGGTGTACAATTCAGGCACCCTGTTGATAAGAGATGTTTTCCCATCCCCAGACAGATATTTGCTACTGT
>NW_007101003.1:0-340 GCF_000164805.1 Carlito syrichta | reverse complement strand
GTCTGAGAAGGTGCATGGTAGAATTTTGGTCCTTTTAAATTTGCTTATGCTTGATTTATGGCCAATTATGTGGTTGATATTAGAATACGTTCCGTATGAGTAGAATGTGTATTCTGTGGTCTTTGGATTGAGTGTTCTGTAGGTATCAATAAAGTCCATTTGGTCCAGAGTCACGTTGAGGTTCCGGATATCCTTGCTGATTTTTTGTCTTGATGATCTGTCTAGGGTTGTGAGTGGGGTATTCAAAGTCCCCAGTTATGATGGTGTTAGAGTCAATATTTTTCTTTAGTTTTCCTAGAAGTTGCTTTATGAAAGTTGGCGCATCTATGTTGGGTGCATA
>NW_007101002.1:0-335 GCF_000164805.1 Carlito syrichta | reverse complement strand
CAGAAGGATCGCTGGAGCCCAGCAGGTCGAGGTTGTGGTGGCCGGGAGCGGCCACTGCACTCCAGTCTGGGTGACAGAATGAGACTCCAAACTCAAAAAAAAAAAAAAGAAGACAAATAATAAATACATAAGAATGACAATGATAATGTTTCTTTTATTGCATGGCCTTTAACTGTCTGCAGAATTTTTTCTCATTCAATCCTCAGAAAGTCTTAGGAAGTTGGTATTCTTGGCTCCGTTTTTGTTCTTTTTTTTCTTTTGAGTTGGAGCCTCACTCTGTCGCCCAGACTGGAGTGCAGTGGCCGCTCCCGGCCACCACAGCCTCGACCTGCTGG
>NW_007101001.1:0-323 GCF_000164805.1 Carlito syrichta | reverse complement strand
CGCCTGTAGTTCTGGCTACTTGGAAGGCTGAGGCGGAAGGATCGCTAGAGCCCAGCAGGTGGAGGCTGCGGTGGCCGGGAGTGTGTCACTGCACTCCAGTTTGGGCAACAGAGTAAGACTCCCAACTCAAAGAAAAGAAAAGTAAAGAAAAACATGACAAAGCTAAGCTCTATTGATTCCATTTTTTGTTCTTTCGAGAGGACCAGTGGCTGACCTGAATGTTTGGTGGAGGCTACTTGAAAGGTGCAGACAACAGTCAGAAGGGCATCCCCAAGATGGCTCTGCCTCCCAAAGACAACAAAGGCCGTAAATTCCTGCCTTTC
>NW_007101000.1:0-410 GCF_000164805.1 Carlito syrichta | reverse complement strand
TTAAATACAATCTTTGCAATCAACTTGGCTGCCTAAAAATGAAACTAATATGTACTCAGGAGAAACGGACACTTAGGATTATGAAGCCTGTATGCCATGTTTACAGCCACTGTACTGATAATTGTCGGAACTAGAAATGCCCAGGCGAACCACGGCTGGCGATCAGTTAGATAAACTGTGGTGCATTCGACTGGGCACAGTGGCTAATGCCTGCAGTCCCAGCACATATATAGATAGATAGATAGATATAGATATAGGCTGGGCGCAGTGGTTCAGCCTGTCATCGCAGCACTTTGGGAGGCTAAGGCGAGAGAATTGCCTGAACCCGGGAATTCGAGACCAACCTGGGCAACTTGGCAAGACCTTGTCTCTACAATAAATCACAAAAATTAGCTGGGCATGGTGGCATG
>NW_007100999.1:0-327 GCF_000164805.1 Carlito syrichta | reverse complement strand
CTCCGCTCCCCTTTCTCGCCAGCCTGAGGCCCCCAGTCCTTCGCGCCCCCCGTCCATGTGCAGTGGGCATGGCACGACCCCTTCGTTCCTCACACATTCCCTGAGCCACCAGGGATTAGGAAAGAGGTGACGCCGGGCTCGGTGGCTTAGCCTGTAATCCCACGCTTTGGGAGGCTGAGGTGAATGGACTGCCTGAGCCTGCGGGTTCGAGACCCGCCTGGGCAACGAGACTTCATCTCTACTATACATCAAAAAATCAGCCGTGCGTGGTAGCGCATGCCTGTAATTCCGGCTACTCGGAAGGCTGAGGCGGAAGGATCGCCGGAG
>NW_007100998.1:0-361 GCF_000164805.1 Carlito syrichta | reverse complement strand
GCTAATTTTTTTGATTTATTATAGAGATGAGGTCTCGCCAAGTTGCCCAGGCGGGTCTTGAACCCGCAAGCTCAGGCAATCCACTCAGATTCCCCCCCCCTTTTTATAGCCTTTTTTTCTCATGTCATGGATGCAATATCTTCTAAGATCTCTGACGATATTAATTACTGGTGGTAGTTGCTGCTGCTGTTGTCATATTTATTTGTTTATTTTTTAAGTTTTCTTTGGTTCTTGCTTTATTTCTGTTTCTAACAAGAAGACAGAAATGTCTCCCTCATACAAGTTGAAGGCTTTCCTCAACGTGTGTTAATCCTTCACTGTTCTTACTAAAAAATGAGATACTAAAAAATCAAGTTAGAAG
>NW_007100997.1:0-307 GCF_000164805.1 Carlito syrichta | reverse complement strand
GTCCATTCCATTTCTCTCCACTCCATTCCATCCATTCCTCTCCATTCCATTTTATACCACTCCATTCCATTCCACTCCACTCGATTCCATTCCATTCCATTCATCTCCATTGCAAAAAATTCCTCTCCATTCCTTTCCATTCCAATAAATTCTATTCAACTCTAACGCATTACTCTCCATTCCATTACATTCCAGTCTACTCAAATCCATTCCTATCCGTTCCATTCCTCTCCGTTCCATTCCATTCCATTCCAACCCAATAAATTACATTCCATTCTACTACATTTCATTGCACTCCAACCATTCC
>NW_007100996.1:0-346 GCF_000164805.1 Carlito syrichta | reverse complement strand
ATGAGCAACACGGTTGGTTCCATGTTTTTGCTATTGTGAATAGAGCTGCAACAAACATACGTGTGCAGGTATCTTTTTTGTAGAACGATTTGAGTTCCTTCCGGTATATTCCCAATAGGGGAATTGCTGGGTCATATGGAAGCTCAATTTCTAGTTCCTTCAGAAATCGCCACACTGTCTTCCAAAGAAGTTGTACCAGTCTGCATTCCCACCAGCGGTGTAGAAGTGTTCCTTTTTCTCCACATCCTCACCAGCATCTGTTGTTGTTTGTTTTATTAATGATGGCTATTCTTACAGTGGTTAGGTGGTATCTCAATGTGATTTTTTTTTTTTTTTTTTTTTTTTT
>NW_007100995.1:0-339 GCF_000164805.1 Carlito syrichta | reverse complement strand
GAATCCGGTTTGCTAGGATCTTGTTGAGAATTTTAGCATCTATGTTCATCAAAGATATTTACCTGCAGCTCTCTTTCTTTGTTGGATCTTTACCTGGCTTGGGTATCAATGCGATGTTGGCTTCGTAAAATGACTTGGGGAGAGTTCCATCTTTTTCAATCGCTCAGAATACCTTCAGTAGGATTGGTATCAGCTCTTCCTTAAATGTCTTATAGAAATCTGCTGGAAAGTCATCTGGATCAGGGTTTTTTTTTTGTAGGAAGTTTTCTTATTATGTAGTCAATTTTCTTGATTGTTATTGGTCTATTTAGGGTCTCAATTTCTTCTTATTCCAACCTA
>NW_007100994.1:0-1471 GCF_000164805.1 Carlito syrichta | reverse complement strand
TGGATTGGAGAGTATCCGAATGGAATGGAATGGAATTGAAAGCAACGGAATGGAGTGGAATGGAATGGAATAGAATGTAGTGTAACAGAATGGAAGGGAGATTAACGAAATGGAATGGAATGGAGAGTAATGAAATGGAATGGAATGGAATGGCGAGTAACGGATAGGAATGGAATGGAAAGGGTGGGAATGGAATGGAATGGAATGAAATGGAATGGATTGGAATGGAATGGAATGGAGAGTAACGGAATGGAATGGAATGGAATGGAATGGAAGATAGAGTAAAGGAATGGAATGGATTGAAAAGGAATGACTTTAATAGTAAATGAATGGAATGGAATGGAATTGAAGGCAATGGAATGGAGTGGAATGGCATGCAATGGAGAGTAACGGGATGGAATGGAATGGAGAGTAACAGAATGGAATGCAATGGAATGGAGAGTAATGGATGGAATGTAAGGGAATGGAATGGAGAGTAACGGAAAGAAATGGAAATAAATGGAATGGAGAGTAAAGAATGGAATGGAATGGAGAGTAACGAAAAGGATTGGAATGGAAAGGAGTGGAATGAAATGGAATGGAGAGTAACAGAATGGAATGTAACAGAGTGTAATGGAATGGAATTGAGTGGAATGGAATGAACTGGAATGGAATGGATTTTAATGGATTGTAACGGAATGGAATGGAATGGAAAGGAGAAAAAGGAATGGAGTGGAATGGACTGGAGAGTAATGGAATGCAATGGAAGTTAATGGAATGGAGAGTAACGGATTGAAATGGAATTAAATGGAATGGACAGTAACGGAATGGAATGGAAAACTATGGAATAGAATGGAATGGATTGGAATGCACTGGAGAGTTACGAAATGGGATGGAATGGAATGGAGAGTAACGGAATGGAATGGAATGGAATGGGAAAAAATGGAATGGAGAGTAATGGAATGGAATGGAATGGGATGGATTGGAATGGAATGGAGAGTAACGGAAAGGAATGAAATTGAATGGAGAGTAAAGGAATAGAATGGAATAGAATGGAATGGAATGGAGAGCAAAGGAATGGAATGGAATATAGAGTAACAAAATGGAATGGAATGTAATTTAATGGAACGGAATGCAATGGAGAGTAATGGTATTGAATGTAATGGAAAGAATAGTAACGGAATGGAATGGAATGGAATGGAATGGAATGGAGTGGAGTGGAACGAAAGGAGAGTAACAGAATAGAATGGAATGGAATTGAATTGAATGGAATGGAATGGAGAGTAATGGAATGGAATGAAATGGGATGGATTGGAATGGAATGGAGAGTAATGGATTGGATTGGAATTTAATGGAGAGTAACGGAAAGAATGGAATGGAATGGAATGGAATGGTTAGCAATGGAGTTCAATGGAATGGAATGGATATTTACGGAATGGAATGGAATGGAATGGAATGGAAAGGAGTGGAATGGAATGGAGAGTAACAGAAT
>NW_007100993.1:0-308 GCF_000164805.1 Carlito syrichta | reverse complement strand
GGAGCCCAGCAGGTCGACGTTGGGATGGCCATGAGCGTGCCACTGGGCTCCGGCCTGGGCGACGGAGTGAGACTCCAACTCGAAAGAAAGAAAGAAAGAAAAAGAAATCATTGTTATTTGTGGCTATCGATAACAAAGGTAACACCAGTTCAAGGTTGGACAGGCAGTTGCCGGTTGCAGGAGTGTTTGTTGTGTGAGGTGGTGATGACCTTGACGCAAGGTTGTGACTTTCCAGTCTTTTTGTTTTGTTTTGTTTTGAGTCGGAGTCTCCCTCTGTCGCCCAGACTGGAGTGCAGTGGCCGCTCCCG
>NW_007100992.1:0-375 GCF_000164805.1 Carlito syrichta | reverse complement strand
CGGCCGCCGCCGCCAGGCCGCCGCCCTCCGCCCCTCCGCGAGCCCATTCCCGGAGCCCCCCGGGCGTGTCACTTCTTCTCTGTGGGCCCGGTGCCCCGGCCCTTAGAATGCGCGGGGGACAGCGTAGACTACATGTCCTCCCGGGACCGCCGCCCCGTCAGTCTGGGGTCTTTTGTGCTGTCCAGCCTTCGGCGGCATCTTTTCTCCCGGGCGCTTGGGGAGTGAGCGCCGCCAGGGGGCGCCGTGGGACCCAGTCGCCCTTGCTCTGGGGGTTCGGTCGCCCATCATTCAGTCCTGTACTAGGCTTCTTGTTTGTTTGTTTTTGAGTTGGAGTCTCACTCTGTCGCCCAGACTGGAGGGCCGTGGCCGCTCCCG
>NW_007100991.1:0-320 GCF_000164805.1 Carlito syrichta | reverse complement strand
TGGAACCCCATATCACAACATGTTTTTACAAGATTTCTGGGCAGGTGTAATCAGAGACCACCACTTAAAGAGGAAACAGGAAGTAGAAAGAGAATATTGAGGAAGGTAAATGGGATGCATGCATTTGACCACACAGACCATCCTCTCAAACCAAATTTAAAATGGGAAGAGCTCTAGTGCTGACCTGTGGTCTCTTTGTAATTCCTCGTCCTGTCATCTTCATAGATGCCACATTTTCTTATTTTTTATTTTTTGAGTTGGAGTCTCACTGTCACCCAGACTGGAGTGCAGTGGCCATTCCCGGCCACCGCAGCCTCGAC
>NW_007100990.1:0-370 GCF_000164805.1 Carlito syrichta | reverse complement strand
CCACTGCACTCCAGTCTGGGTGACAGAGTGAGACTCCAACTCAAAAAAAAATTTAAAAATAATAATAATAAGTAAGCCAGGCTCGGTGGCTCATGCCTGTAATCCCAACACTTTGGGAGGTGAAGACAAGAGAATTTCCTGAGTCCACGGGTACAAGACCAGCCTAGGCAACTTGGCAAGACCTCATCTCTACAATAAACCAAAAAATTATCTGGGTGCAGTGACATGCACCTGTAGTTACAGCTACTTGGAAGGCTGATGCAGAAGGATCGCCTGAGCCCCAAATTTCAAGACTGCGGTGGCCGTGAGTATACCATTGTGCTCCAGCCTGTGTGACAGAGTGAGACTCTGACTTTACAAAAAAAAAAAG
>NW_007100989.1:972-9852 GCF_000164805.1 Carlito syrichta | reverse complement strand
GGCCCAATCACAGGTGTACCTATCACAGTGGATGCCCAATCACTGGGGCACCTATACCATATGGGGGAGAATCACTGGGCCACCAATCACGGAGGCAGGCCAGTTTGGGGCACCATTGACACAGAAGGGCTAGTTACCGGGTCATCCAACACAAAGAAAAGCTAGTCACTCTGGCATCCGTATGAGAGGAAGGCAAATCACTGAGTCAACCAATATAGAGGAGGTCCAGTCATTGAGACAACTATGAAATAAAAAGGCAAATCACTATGGCAACAATGGTAGTAAAGTGCCAGTAACTGGGTCAACATTCACAAAGGGGGTGCAGTCATTGGGGCACACAAAATGGATAAGAATCAGCCACTGGAGCACTTAGTATTGAGAAGACCCTGTCACTGGGCACTAATCACAAAGGAAGTCCTGTCCCTGGGATACCCATCACAGAAGAGAGCCAGTGTGTGAAGTACACATTACACAGGAGATCCCATCACTGGGACATCCATCACAGAGAAGGTCAGTCACTGGGATGCACATTATGGATGAAGTTAAGTCACTTGGAAACCCATTATGGAAGAGGATCACTCACTTGGGTACCAATCACCAAAAAATAGTCATCACTGTTGCACTCATCACAGAAGAGAGCAAGTCACTGGAATACTCGTCACAAAGTAGAGCCAGTCCCTCGGCTAACCATCACAGAGGACAGTCAGTCACTGGGACACCCATTACAGAGTATAACAGTCACTGAAATACCCACTACAGAATAGACCAGTCACTGATGCACCCATCACAGAGAATGGCCCATCAATTGGGCAATGAATACAAAGGCTAAGCAGTCAATGGACCACCAATCATAGAAGATGGCCAGTCATTCAGTATCCTATAAATGAAGACAATCAGTCACTGTAGCCCTAATCCCAGAGAAGAAAAAGTCACTGGGACAACTATGACAGAATAGAGCCTGCCAGGGTAAAAAATTACAGAGGAGAGCCAGTCACTGAGGCATCCTTTACATAGGAAGTACTGTCACTGAGAGAGCTATCACAGAAGAGAGCCAGTCACTGGTGCACTCATCACAGAGGAGAGTTAGACACTTGTACACCCTTAACAAAGAAGGATCAATAATGTGGGTACAAATCACCAAGAAAGTACAGTCACTGAAGCACCCTAAATGAAGGAGGACAATTCACTGAGGCACCCATTATGGAGGAGACTCAATCATTGGGGAAGTAATTGCAGAGTAAAGTTAGTCACTGGGGCACATATCACCGAGGAGGATCAGTCACTGGGCCATTTTTCACAGAGAAGTGTCAATAAACAGGGCACCTATGGTGAAGTAGGCTTATTCTTAGGGCTTATGTCACAGAGAAAAGACAGGCACTGGAACAACATCACAGGGGAGAGCCAATCATTGGTGCAGATAGCACAGAGGAAAACTAGTCAATGCGACACCAGTTATGGAGGAGGCTGAATTACTTACATACCCATAACCAAAGGGGATCAGTCACTGGGATACCCTTTTGGAGGCAGGCCAATAACAGGCTCGTCAATCAAAGAGAATGCTAAGTCAATAGAGTACCTATTATGGAGAGGATCCAGTCAATGGCATACATATCACAAAAGAGGGCAAGTCAATGGGGCACACTTTATGGAGGAAGTCCAGAAACTGGGGCACCCATCACAGCTTAGTGCCTCACACTAAGGCAATCATTTTTACTGAAGTCTTATAATGAGGCCCCCATGACAGAAAAGTTCTAGTCACTGCAGGACACCCATCACAGAGAAAAACAGGTCATTAAGTTCCCCATCACAGAGGTCACCCTGAAACTGAGACACCCAATAAGGAGGGGGCCCAGTGACTGTGACACCAATCACAGATCATGGCCAGGCACTGTGGCACCCACCACGGAGGAAGGCCAGTCACAAAGGCCAACATCACAGAGGAGGACTACTTACTGGGACACCCATCATAGAAGAGGACCTGTCACCTTGGCATACATAACAGAGGAGGACTGGTCAATAAGGCACACATCATGAAGAAAGACCAGTCACTGGGGCACCCATTATAGAGTAGGAATTGTCTTTGAGGCATTCAACACACACAAGAGAGTCACAGTTACACCCATCACAAAACATGGCTAGTCACTGAGGCACCCATTATTCTGCAGGACCACTAGGTGGGACATTCATCACAGAGAAGGGCTATTCATATGGGTAATGATTATGGAGAAGTGCGAGCCACTGGGGCACCAATCAAAGAGGTGGCCAATCAATTGGGCATCTTTAAGGGAGGAGGGCTAGTCACTGGAGCACCCATTATGGAGGAGGTTCAGTCACTGTACAACAATCATGGAAGACAACCAGTCACTAGGTCATATATCATAGAGGAGAGCCAGAAACTGGGGCAGCCAGCACAGAGGAGGGATAGTTACTAGGGCATCCATAATGGATGAGGGCTGGTCACTGTGATACCAATCATAAGTAAAGGCCAGTCACTTGGACACAGATCATGGAGGAGGGCCCCACTGTGCCACTCATTACAGAGAAGTGTGAGTCATGGGGGCCCATACTATAGAGAAGGGAAAGTCACTGGGGCACCCACTATAGAAGAAGATTGTTCACAATGCAATCATCACAAAGAGTAGCCAGGTATTGAGGTACATGTGCTAGAATAGGGCCAATTTCATAGCCACCCATCACAGAAGGCTCCAGTCACTGCGACACCCATTAAAAGGGGCTCATGCAATGGGTCCCTGATTACAGAGTGGTCAGTAAATAGGGCAGCCATCACAGAGTAGGAAAATCAGTTTTGTACCCACCATAGAGAATGATCACTGAGACACCCATCATGGAGAAACCCCAATAACTGGTACACCCATAATGAAGGAGGGCCAATCAATGGGGTATTCATTTTGAAGGAGGAACTGTCACTGTTACTAGTGCAATGATCTCTGAGGACAGTCAGTCACTGGGACACACAACACAGATGAGGACCAGTCACTGAGGCACCCATAATACAAGAGGCCCAGTCACTGGGGCACCCTTTATGAAATAGATCTAGTCACTGGGGTCACCGTCACAGTCAAATGTTACTCACTGGGACACACATCACAGAGGAAAACTAGACACTAAGACATCAATCACAGAGGAGGTCTAATAAGTATGAAATCCATTATGGATTAGAACTTGGCACCATGATACCTGTCCTAGAAGAGGGCCAGTCATTGGGGTATCCATCATATGGTAGTTCCATTCATAGTTACTAGGGCACACATTATAGAGGAGGACCAATAACTATGGGGTCTATCACAGAAGAAGGCTATTCACTGCATCACCCATTATACAGGAGAGTCAGTCACTGGGACAACCGTCACAAATGACAGCCCATCACTAGGTCACCTAACACAGTGGAGAGTCTGTCACTGGGACGTACATCATAATGTACAACCAGTCATTGAGGCATGCAGCATAAAGGACAGACTGTAACTGAGTCACCCATCATAGAAGAGGGCAAGTCACTGAGCATCCATTAGGAAGTCCCAGACACTGAACCTCTGATCACAAAGGAAGGTGATTAACTGGTGCAGCCATCATTGAGGAGGCAAAGTCTGTGTGGTAGTCAACATCAATGAGACCTATCACTGGGGAACCTATCATAGAGGGGGTACCACAGTCAATGAGGCATCTTTCAAATAAGCAGGCCAGTCACACATCACAGAGCAGCACCAGTCACTGGGGAAGCCATTACAGAGGAGACAAATTCAGTGTGCTACCCATCACAGTGCAGGCATAATCATTGGTGCACCTATCACAGAGGAGGAACCATAGTAACTCGGGCACCTATCAAAATGGTGCACCAGTAACTGAACACCCATTATAGATAAGAGCCAGTCATTAAGATCCCACCACAGAGGAACTCTAGTCATGAGGGTACCCATCACTGAGGTGGGCTTGGCAATTTGGCACCCATATCACAGAGGACTGCCGGTCACTGAGGCACCATCACAGAGGAGGGCTAGCAACTAAGGCACCCATTCCAAAATATGTCAAGACACTGTAGCACTCATTCAAAGTCCAATCACTGGGGCACCCAGCTCAGGGGAGACCCAGTAGGTGGAGTACCCATCACAGAAGAGGGCAAGCTATTTTGGCACTCACGTCAGAGGAAGCCCAGTCCCTGACATAATCAAAATGTACATCAGGAAGTCACTGAGGCACCCATAATAGAGGGTCACCAGTTTCTGGGCCACCCATCACAGATGTATAGATACTGAAGTTTCATCACAATGGAGAGTCAGCATCTGGGGAACCCACTATGAAGGAAAATTATTTGGACACTCATCACAGAGGTGAGTCAGTTAATAGAGCACACATTACAGAGGAGGGTGAGACACAGGGGAACCATATGGTTGGATAGTCAGTCACTGGGAGACCGTTATAGATGTTGGCTAGTCACTGTGGACCAAATTAGAGGAAACTCAGTAAAAATGACTCCCATTACAGAGGAGGTCCTGTCATTGGGACACACATTATGAGGGGGGCTAGTCATAGTCAACAATCACAGAAGGTGGCTAATCACTGGTACACCCAAACAAAAGGGAGACAGTCACTGGGGCACCTTTCAGAGAGGAGCCCCAATCACTGGAGCACCCAAAATAGAGGAGAATCAGTCACTGTGGCATTCATTATGGAGGAGGCACTGTCACTATAGTAACCATAATAACAGAGCCAGTCACTGGAATGCATGTCACAGAGAGGAGCCAGAGAAGGCCCAATAACTGGAGCACCCATAATAGATGAGGAGCAATCATTTGAGCATCCTCTGTGGAGGAGGCCCTGACATTGGAACTAACATCGCTGAGTAGAATCAGTCACTGTGTCCCACATCACAGAGGATAGTCAGACACTGGGACACCAATCACAGAAAAGGGCTGGTCACTAGGACATCTATTTTGGATGAGAGTCTGTCACTGCACACAAATCAAAGAGGAGGGCCAGTCAATTGGGCACATAATAAAGTAGAGAGCCAGTAATGTGGCACACATCAAAGAAGAAGGGTACACATTGGGGCACCCATCATATAGCAGAGCCACTCACTGGGACAACCATAACATTGGAGAGTCATTAACTTGGAAACCCGTCATAGAGAAAAGCCAGTAATTGTATCACCCATCACATAGGAAGGCTAGTTACTGAGACACCGATTATGGAGGAAGCCCAGTTACTGGAAAACTCATCACAGATTAGGGTTAGTCACTGAGGCACCCATGTTAGAGGAAGCTATTTTACTGGGACGCCAAACATGGAAGAGGAATAGTCACTGTGACACTCATCACAGAGGATGCCAAGTCACTTGGGAACCCATAACAGGGATAGGACTAGTCACTGGGGCACCTATTTTAAATGAAGGCCAGACACTGGAGTGCCTGTCAAATGGGAAGCCTAATCACTGGGGTACCAATTATGGAGGAAGTCCAGTCACTGAGATACACATAACCAAGGAAAACCACTTACTGGGGCACCGATTATGAAGAGAGTCAGTGACATGAACATCTATCACAGAGGAGAGTTTTTTTTACTGGGGTAACTATTATGGAGAAGTGACAGACACTGGGCAAAGATTACAAATGAGGTACAATGGAGCACCCTAAATACAGGTGGGCAGGTCACTGGGGCACAAATATGGGACAGACACAATGATTCAGACACCAATCACAGAGAAAGGCCAGTCACTGGTGCACCCATCACAGAGGAGAGTGAGTCACTAGAGTATTAATTTTGCAGGAGGGACAGTCACTGGTTATGTATCACAGAATTGGGATAGTCACTGGGACACCAATTTTGGAGGAGGGCTATTCACTTGTACAACCATAACAGATTATGATCATTCAATAGGGCAACCATCGCACAGGAGAGCCAGTCATTTGGACATCAATCACAGAGAATTAGTCATTTGGATATAAATCACAGAGAAAGGGCAGTCACTGTGGCAGCCACACAGAGCATGGCCTGTTGCTCTGTTTCCCATCAAAGAGGAAGACTAGTTGCAAAAGCATCCATCACAGATTAGTAATCACTGGAACACTCTTCAAAGAATGGTTCTTTTTACTGTCTCACTGATCAAGGATGAGGGCCATTTCCTGAAGCACCAATCGTGGAGACAGATCAGTCACTCAGAATTTTTTAATTGAGGAGATGCAGTCACTGGGGCAACATCACACAGGACGGTCAGTCAAGAGGTTACCCATTACAAATGAGAGATTTTCACTGGGGAATCCATTATTGAGGGGGTCCATGAAGTGGAACAATCATTACAGAGGAGGGTTGAACAATGGGGCTACCATTACAGAGGCGAGTCAGACACAGAAGCACCAATTAATGAGGAGGCTCAGTCCCTAAAGTTCCCATAATAAAGGGGGGCCAGTCACTGTGGAATCCATTGTGAAGAAGGTCCAGTTACTGTGACAACTATAACAGAGGAGAGCCAGTCACTGGGACACACATCGTAGAGGAGAGCAAGACCCTGGGGCATCAATCAGAGAGAAGGCCAAGTCACTAAGAAATTTATAATAGAGGAGCGCAATGGATCTGGGTACCCATTATGAAGGAGACTCAGTCACTGGGGAAAGCATCCTAGAGGAGAGCTACAAACTGGGTCACACATCACAGTCAAGAGCTAGACACTGGGGCACCTGAATCACAGAAGTGTTAGTCACTAGGGCATCCATTATGGATGAGCTTCTGTCACTGGGTCACTGATCACATAGGACTGTCAGTCACTGGGGAACCCATCACAGGAGTTCTAGTCAATGGGGCACACATTATAGAATAGGGCGGGTTACTCTGGCACACATCACAGAAAAGGCAACTCAATAGGGCAACCAACCGAGAGGGCAAGCAGTCACTGAAGCACCCAGGAGAGAGGAGAATCTGCCACTAGTGTATTCATCACAAAGGATAGCCAGTCACAGAAGCTTGTATAACACAGGTGGTCAGTCACGGAGGAAACCATAACAGAGAAGGTCCAGTCACTGGGGCATGCATTAGGAGGGCTCAGTCACTGGGGCTCTGATACCAGAGGAGGGTCAATAATTTGGGCAATCAGGCACAATAAGAGTGACACCCATAAAAGAGTTCAAATAGTCACTGAGACATCCATCACAGAGTAGAACCATTCTCTGGGGGACCTGTCACTGAGGACTGCTATACTCTGAGGCTCCTAACTCAGAGAGTGAAAGTCACTGGGGCACCTATTATGAGGCGTCAGTCACTAGAGCTTCAAACACAGAGGAGGGAGAGTTACTAGGGCAATGATGACAGAGGAGCAAAAGTCTCCTGAGAACACGTTTTGGAGTAAGGCTGGTCACAGGGTCACATAGCACAGAAGTGGACTAGACCCTGAGGTACCCATTATAGAGGAGTCCCAGTCACTGTAATTCCCATCACAAAGAATTGGTTGCTGAGGTACCTTTAATGGAGGGAGGCCAGTGGGGGGGGGGGGAATCACAGAAGAAGGCTACATTGATGCACCCACCACATAAGAGAGTCTATTACTGTGACACCTATCAAAAAGAAGAGTCAGACACTAGGGCTCTCATTACAGAGGTAAACCAATCACTAGGCCACTAATCACAGAGGAGGCCAGTCACTGACCATCCCTTAACCATGGTTGGGTAGTCATTGGAAAAAATGATGTAGAGGTAGCAAGTCACTAGAGTGCCCATCAGAGTTGAGAGTCAGTCAGTCACTTGGACATGGATTACAGATAAAACCTGTAAGTGGAGCACTGGTCACAGAATAAGGCAAGTCAATGAGGCACTAAAAACCAAGAATTGACAGTATCCTCAAAAGAGAGGACAGCCAGTCACTGGGGACATAATCATAGGGGAATTCCAGTCACTGGGGCACCCAGTACAGTGGAGGACCAGTCACTGAGGCAGACCTCCTGAGGAAAGTCAGTAACTGGGGGACCCATCAAAGATGAATGGGAGGCCCTAGGACATTCATCAGAGATGAGGACCATTCACTGGGGTACCCATCACAGAGCTGGGCAGTCATGTGGGCATGCACAACTGAAGGAGCTAATGACTAGGACCCCCTTCAGAGAGTTGGGCATTGCACCAGGAACCAATCCCAGAGGAGCACTAGTCACTGAGAAACCCACACAGAGGAGGGTTAGTCACTGTGGCACTCCAAACAGAAAGGTTCCAGGCCCCGAGGCACCAAATATGAAGGAGAGCAGGACTAGTCACTGGGACAACCACCACAGAGGAAGGCCAGTCATTGGGGCACAAATCATAGAAAAGAGACAGTGAAAATGACACACAACAATGGAGAACTTTTCACTGGGACATCCAATATAAAGCAGGCAAAGTTACTGAGACACCCATCACAGGGGAGAAAGGTCAGTCACTAGGGCACAAATCACCATGGAAGAACAGTCACTGAGGCACCTATAATGGAGAAGAGTTAGTCACTGTGGCACCTAATATGTAGGAGACACTAGTCATTGTGGCAAATATCACAGAGAAAACCTGCACACAGTGTACCCATAAGTGAAGAGGATCAGTCACTAGGACATTTATCACAGATGTGAGTCAGTCACTAGGACACCCATCAGAAAATAGAGGCATTCACTGGGGCACCCATTTCAGAGGAGGGCAAGTCAATGGGACACCAATTATAGAGAGGCCCAATTACTGAAAAAAAATCTAAGGGATCGCTAGTCACTGAAGCCCTCTATTTGGAGGAGGTCCTGTTAAAAGGACATACATCATAGAATAGACTTAATAACTGTGGCACTCATCACAGGAAATAACCAATCATTGGATCTCCAATCACAAAGATCCAGTTACTGCTGCACCCATTGGAAGAGGGCCAGTC
>NW_007100989.1:0-308 GCF_000164805.1 Carlito syrichta | reverse complement strand
CCATCATAGAAGATGGCTATTCACTGGGACATCCATCAAAGAGGAATGTCAGTTGCTGAGAAAACTATCACAAAGATAACCAGTCACTGGACACCCATCACAGAGGTGGGCTTCTCATTGGGTTTACCATCACATAGGAAAGTCTGTTATTAAGTCAGACATCATAGACGAGGGCCATTAGGGTGTCTCGGTCACTAGGCCTGTGATCACAGAGCAGGGTCAGTAACTGGGACATTCATCACAGAGAAGCCAAAGTCGATGTGGGTACCCAACAAAGAGGCAGGCTAGTCACTGAAGTACCCATCAAA
>NW_007100988.1:0-335 GCF_000164805.1 Carlito syrichta | reverse complement strand
GCAATCAGTTATTATTTTGGTGTTTCAGTATATATTTTAAACATGTGAACAATGATTTGATTTGTAAATATTTTAATGTAATTATTTGTAAATGCCATATCTGCCTGCAGAGATATAGATACTGTTATTTTATATGTTACGATGTTTTTGCTGATTTTATTTCTTTTGTTCAGGACTTTTAACTTTTTCTACCTAACATGTTAAGCCAGGTGTCTGATTTTAACAGTAAAAGGTAACAATGGAATGAAACTATGCAACTCAATATGTGTTTTTTTCACTATGTGAACTAGAGAGGAAGAGTATTCTAATTCATACAGATTATATATTTTTATAAT
>NW_007100987.1:0-545 GCF_000164805.1 Carlito syrichta | reverse complement strand
CCGGCGGGTCGAGGCTGTGGTGGCCGGGAGCGGCCGCTGCGCTCCAGTCTGGGCGACGGAGTGGGACCCCAACTCAAAAAAAGAGGCTAATTTGGCAGCACACTTGGGGAGGCCAAGGAGGGAGGCTGGCTGGAGACCAGGAGTGCCATGCCAGCCCGGGCAACGTAGCAAGACCCCGTCTCTGCAAAAAGTAGAAGAAATGACTCAGGCGTGGTGGTGCCGGCAGCCCCAGCTCCTCGGGAGGCCGAGGCAGGAGGAGGCCCTGAGCCCGGGAGGTGGAGGCTGTGGGGAGCCGTGATGGTGCCCCGCCCTCCAGCCTGGGCCACAGAGCCAGATCCCACCCGACGCATAAATAGAGCAAAACGTCCAAAGGGCTGGGGGTGGCAAGGCTGAGTCAGGAAGGAGCTCGGAGGGGACGGGGCTGGAGCGCCGGGTCACGCGTGGCAGAGAGGAGGTGGCCTCTGATTCTCATGGAAGGCCCGGGCAGGGGAGGAGGCTCCCGGGGCCGCCCGGGAAACAAGCCTCTCTGGGCCCAGAGGGGAGGT
>NW_007100986.1:0-361 GCF_000164805.1 Carlito syrichta | reverse complement strand
TGCATTCCATTCCATTCCACTATTCCACTCCATTCCTCTTCATTATATTCCATTACTCTCAATTCCATTCCACCTTTCTCCATTCCATTCTCTTCCTTTCTCTCCATTTCATTATTTTCCTTTCCATTAATCTATATTCCCTTCCTTAAAAAGGAATTCCTTTAAAAAGGAATCTTTTTAAATTCCTTTCTATTCCTTACCTTTGGAATCCTCTACATTCCATTCCATTTCACTCCATTCCATTCCTCTCCTTTCTGTTCCACTCCACTACTTCCCTTTCTATTCCTTTCTGCTCCATTCTATTCCATTTTATTCCTTTCTACTCCAATCCTCATGATTCTATTCCTCTACGTTCTATACC
>NW_007100985.1:92603-94993 GCF_000164805.1 Carlito syrichta | reverse complement strand
CCCGGGCCTGGCATCCCACAAGGGCCCGCGGCCGCTTCCCCGCGGGACCTCCACCCCTCCCCAGGCCTGGCGTCCCCCCGGGGCTCTCACCCCCTCCCGGGCCTGGCATCCCCAAGGGCCCGCACCCTCACCCCTCCCGGGCCTGGTGTCCCATCACGACCCTTACTCCTCCCCAGACCTGACGTCCCCCCGGGGCTCGCACCCCTCCCAGGCCTGGCATCCCACAAAGACCCTCACCCCCCCAGGCCTGGCATCCCACAAGGACTTGCACCCTTCCGTGCCTGGCGCCGGCACTTGCACACCCCTGCCCTGGCCGTGCTTCCTGGCAAGGCTCAGTCCTCGCAGGGCGGTTTCCCAAAACTGCCCTGGCAGGAGCGTGCTTCCTCAAAGGTCCTGCGAGGGCGGGGTCGGGCTCGGGAGGTTGGGGAGAAGTCAGGTTTCTCGTTCATTTCCAGTGTGAGAACATCCACCGGGAACCAGCCCGGCGACTGACGTGAAAGAACGGGCACTGCTTCGCCCCTGCACCTTTGGCCCGGCCGTGTCTTCTCACGGGACCACTTGCTCAGCGCCTCCCCCAGACCCTAGTAAGAGCTTTTCAGGGGACGATTGGTTGTCAGGACTTGGTGAGCCTGAGGCATGAGCCTCTAAGCCGAAGTCCTACCGCACCTGTAGCCACAAGAGGCAGGGCTGCCCCTGCCGAGCTCCTGTGCCTCTTCCAGGGATCTCCAGGCAGCCCAAGAGGAAACTCCCACCCAGGCTGGAGGCATTTCTAGCCATGCTCTGCCCATCTCAGATCTCCCCTTGTCTTGGCTCCTTAGCTCAGCCCAGTGTGCCCTCTGACCACACGTTCACCATCACAGTAGGTGGACCCAGTGGTTGGGTAAGTGCAGGTACTCTAGGATGAAAAATTCTAGATACCTTTATAGATTTGCCTTTCTTTTAAGAAAGAACGAGGCTGGGCTTAGTGGCTCAACCTGTAATCCTGCGCTTTGGGAGGCCGAGGTAAGTGGCTTGCCTGAGCCCGCAGGTTCCGGACCGCCTGGGCAACTTGGCGAGACCTCATCTCCACAATAAATCAAAAAATGAGCCGGGCATGGTAGCACGTGCCTGTAGTTCCAGCTACTTGGAAGGCAGAGGCGGAGGGATCACCAGAGCCCAGCAGGTTGAGGCTGCAGTGACTGGGAGCGTGCCACTGCACTCCAGTCTGGGCGACAGAATGAGACTCCAACTCAAAAAAAAGAAAAGAAAAGAAAGAGCGAGCTCTTATTCAGGATCACGTTTAACTTTTGAGGATGAACCCTTAAAAATTGCTGCCAAATGGATTTCTAGGGCTAAGAGTTACTGTCAATGCTCTACTCTTGGCTTGCATGCTGACTGATTTTTGTCTGCCTGGTAGCATAAGTCGATGATTTGTACAATGGATGGGCTGTCTCCAGTTCAACTGTCTCCAGTTTGTAATGATTATTAGTTGCTGTGCATCTTGAACCCTGAGACAGTAGCATCATATTAAAGACAAAAATAGGCCATTGCCTTGCTAAGCTATGGTGTGGCCATGTGCTCTTTGAACTGTGGCCAGGCCAGGTTTCCTGGCCTTGGCCCCCTCCCCTACCTTGGAGAGGTGAATCTCCCTTCTCTCAAATTTACTTTCTAAATAAACTGTATTTCCCACTCTAACAAAAACAAATATAAGATGGAAATTGTACAACATAGACACTTTGAAACTAACATGTGAACATACAAAATAGGGGGAATTTTGTCATGCACAATTTGATACTGGATCACTTTAATTAGCTGAAGCATTTTCTCTAAACCAGAAATATGATCTATTGTACACTGTAATACTCTAGCATTAACACTAAATCTGTAATTAACTCCTCAAAAGATTTATAGCTCCATGGTTTATGCCTAAAATGATTGAAGTTGAAGTTTTACATATGGTTACCTAAATTGTGAAAACTATTGTTCCTATTACTAAACCAGACAAGAAACTTGGTAAGACTAGCTTTGCCAACCAACATTGTCACATACTGGTTTTTTTTTTTTTTTTTTGAGTTGGAGTCTCACTCTGTCGCCCAGACTGGAGTGCAGTGGCCGCTCCCGGCCACCGCAGCCTCGACCTGCTGGGCTCCGGCGATCCTTCTGCCTCAGGCTTCCGAGTAGCCGGAATTACAGACATGCGCTACCACACCCGGCTGATTTTTTGATTTACTGTAGAGATGAGGTCTCGCGCCCAGGCGGGTCTTGAACCCGCGTTATGTGTGAATTTCATATGTGGAAGATAGCATCTATTAAAAGTATTCAAAGCCAGGCTCGGTGGCTCAGTCTGTAATCCCGCGCCTTGGGAGGCTGAGGTGAGTGGATTGCCTGAGCCAGCGGGTTCGAGACCCGCC
>NW_007100985.1:92217-92583 GCF_000164805.1 Carlito syrichta | reverse complement strand
GAACCCACGGGCTCAGGCAATCCACTCACCTCAGCCTCCCAAGGCGTGGGTTTACAGGCTAAGTCACCGAGCCCGGCTACATACAGTATTTTTAATCCACTGTCAGCTATCTCACAAATTCCTAGACTTGGGGGTGTCAAACAAATGATAGCCGATTCGACCTCTAAGCTAGAACGTCATCAACACATCTCTACACAGTGACCCTCTATTCATGTCCCTGAACGTCTTCCCCACCAAGCTAGCCAGCAGCAGTAGCACCAACTTGGACTTGTCTCTTTATATGAAAGAGAGCATTTATTATGTGTGTATTTCTTTTTTTTTTCTTTTTTTTTGAGTTGGAGTCTCACTCTGTCACCCAGACTGGAG
>NW_007100985.1:88377-91984 GCF_000164805.1 Carlito syrichta | reverse complement strand
GGAAGGCTGAGGCAGAAGGATCGCTGGAGACCAGCAGGTCGAGGCTGCAGTGGCCGGGAGAGGCCATTGCACTCCAGTCTGAGCGACACAGTGAGACCCCAACTCAAAGGAAAAAAAAAGTATTCAAGCCAGAGCAGTGGGAAGTGCTTAGACCACAAACTTCGGAAGCCCTCGTCCTTCTCCCAGCATCTTTTCCTTAAAACAGTTAGCCTGATGTGAGACTTATGTAGCCATCTCCACCTCCCCATCTTCAGAAAGGGAGGTGATCGATGTGCCTACAAATGCAAAATCGCGTGTACACAGTAGACCCTCCATATCCATGGGTTCCACATCTGCAGATTCAGCCAACTGTAGATCAAAGCTATTTGAAAATACAACCAATTAAAAAATAGCAATACAACAAACAATAATACAAATTTTAAGAGCGTGCGCCAGGTAATAGCACAATAGCTGTGTAACATTTACATTACCTTAGAGGCATTATAAGTAATCTAGAAATGATTTCAAGTATACAGGAAGAAGTGCATAGACCATATGCAAATACTAATCTGTTTATAATGTAATGCTCTTGAACATCGGCAGATTTTGGTGTCTGAGGGGGTTCTGGAACCAATCCCTTGTGGATACTGAGGGATGGACACACACACACACACACACACACACACACACACCCTTCTCTCATGAGAGCTGTAAGGATCTGATAAAAGTGAGCACAGGTGGTGAATTGTAAGTGCTATAGAATGTAAGATTATTATACAGAGAAACAGTGGAGCATCAGCTTACTAGAATGAAATTGATGGCCATGAATTATAGTATGTCCAAATGTCCTCATTTCTTCCTCACAATCAATGCTCTAGAAATTCTTTCTACTCTCATCTTGTCCTGAATATTTAATCTGCAAAATTAATTGCATCTGGTACAAAAAGTGGTCACACGAGCAATGAGAGGAAATTTGCCAGTCATCTCTGGAGGAAACATTACAACATTGAGGAAGAATGGTCAGGGTGTTCTAATGATATTCATACTGTGCTTTATTCCACAAAGGATGTGAGGCATCTTTTTTTAAATATCAAATTTGGAGACTGGGCTCAGTGGCTCAGCCTGTAATCCCAGCACTTTGGGAGGCCAAGGCAAGTTGATTGCCTGAGCCTGCGGGTTCAAGAACCGCCTGGGCAACTTGGCGAGACCTCATCTCTACAATAAATCAAAAAATTAGTTGGGTGTGGTAGCGCACACCTGTAGTTCAGCTACTTAGAAGGCTGAGGCGGAAGGATCGCCGGAGCCCAGCAGGTTGAGGCTGTGGTGGCCAGGAATGCCCACCGCACTCCAGTCTGGATGACAGAGTGAGACTCCAACTCAAAAATAAAAAATAAAATATTTCCTTAGTTAATATATTCTTTTAAAGGTTATTTTAATATTGTTTAAAGTGACTGCCAGGCTCGGTGCTCAGTTTGTAATCCCAGCACTTTGGGAGGTTGAGGTGAGTGGATTGCCTAAGCCCGCGGTTTCAAGACCAGCCCGGGCAACTTGGCGGGACCTTGTCTCTACAATAAATCAAAAACTAGCCAGGCATGGTAGTGTGCGCCTGTGGTTCTGGCTACTTGGAAGGCTGAGGCGGAAGAATCGCCGGAACCCAGCAGGTTGAGGCTGCGGTGGCTGGGAGCATGCCACTGCACTCCAGCTGGGCGACAGACTGAGACTCCAACTCAAAAAAAAGAAGAAAGAAAAGCTGAGTAAGTTAAATTGCCACTGACCAGTATCTTCTACCAATTTTGAAAGCTTTGCTGATGGGTTGGTTGTCACAAATAGCTGAAACTATGGGACAGAGTCTATGCTATGTCTGCAGGCTCCCGGCTGTGTTTCCATGAATAGCCCAGGCCTCTTCCCTCCATTTAAATGCTTACTCAAATTCACAATGGAAACATTTTCCACTTATTTATCCTACTGCACACTGGGGCCTGAGAGAGCTTTTGGAAAGGTTGCATTTCCTCTTACCTCCCAAATGGCACGTTTTGCACTTGTTTTCTATCCCAACACTTCCTAGAAGTCAGATATTTTTTGCAAAGCTTGCATCTTTGCCTGAATTTGTCCCATGTCCTTCCAGGACCCCTGCAGAAATCATCTCTTTCTACTGTGCTTCCTGTTGTGAGAATAAATGAGAAAAAAGGAACCAAAATGCCATTATGATAATAAGTCAGAGAATGAAATACACAACACAGAAATAGCCTAAGGCGTTATAAGAACACCGAAGCTTAGCCCTGGACCATCATACAAACAGACCACTACTTCCATTGAATATACCAAAGAAATACGGAGCACATATCAAAGAGATAGTTTGTGAGAGAGATGATAAAAAGGGGAAATTACAATTTGGCAGTAATGTTTGTGAGATAAAGATAGAGAAGGGGAGTTAAAAATTGGCAGGGAAGAGGTTTTGCAACAAGCAAATTGTTCAACATTTAGTTCAGAAAACATGTTAAAAGGATGAAAGATCAGGTATAAAATTGGATGAGAGACATTTACAGTGTGCCGCCAGGTAATTTTATTTTTGTTTGCTTGTTATAAAAGTTATTGCTCGTGTATTCTATATCATATTTTTAAAATTTAATATTTGCAATTGTCCTATATTCAAAGGTATTAGAAAAATTAGGATTTGAGAAGAGGGAGGCTTTGTACAGTCTAGGAATAAATAAGCTGAAGTGAAAATTTTGGGTTGAAGCTGGCCCAGTCAGCCCCCAATTCAAACAACTGAATGCACAACTGTTTTCTAAGAAATTGCTACATCAACTACTACGACTATTCGTGTTCTAAATGAGCAGTGCCACCATCCAGAATATTTAACAAGAAACTTACAAACTAAAATGGCATCAGGCTCTTTGAGGAGAGTAAAGGGAACACTCTGTCACATTCCAAGTGATAAAGTATATCTTGTAGTGAATATTCCAGCTGATCCTCAAACATCCATTCCTGTACTGCCAGTGCCTGTGCACACTGTCCAGGGCCTGCTACCACCACCGCACCAAGCAGGAGCCACAAGACCAATCCACTTGAGACCAACTGCCACGACTGCTGGCAGTCCTGCCCACTCCAGTGGTGGGGCAAGCATGCACCTGCACACCACCCAGGGACCCAAGAATCGGCACACCTGGCATCTCTGACAAGCAAAGCTGCCCCACAGCCTCCACAAACAATGAAATCGCTGGAGCTATAGACACCACGGATGTTGATTACAGCTGAAAAAATCATGTGGAGACTATACTAGTGTGCCCACCCAAAACCAAAACCAAACCAACCTACCCGATAACTATAGCTATCACTAAAGAAAAGAGTCTTTTTCTATTAAAGATAATCCATAAAATTGGAAGGAGCAAATGCATAGATATTCACATAGAAAAATAAGAAACATGAGTGGATTGCCTGAGCCCGCGGGTTCGATACCCGCCTGGGGAACTTGGCGAGACCTCATCTCTACAATAAATCAAAAATAAAAACTAGCTGGGCGTGGTAGTGCGCACCTGTAGTTCCAGCTCCTTGGAAGGCTGAAGTGGGAAGGATCACCAGAGCCCAGCAGGTGGAGGCTGCGGTGGCCAGGAGCGGCCACTGCACT
>NW_007100985.1:61207-88356 GCF_000164805.1 Carlito syrichta | reverse complement strand
CTCAAAAAAAAAAAAAAAAGAAAGAAAAATAAGAAACATGAAAAACCAAGAAAATATGAGACAAAAAAAGCAACACTAATTATCCAGTAACAGACCCTCAAGAAAGAAAATCTATGGAACACCTGTAAAAGGATTCAAAATAATGATCTTAAGGAAACCCAGTGAGTTGCAAGAGAATGCAGATAGACAATACAGAAAAATCAAGAAAACATTTCATGATCTGAACAAAAAGTTTAACAAGTGGATATCATGCAAAAGAACCAAACAGAAATCTTAAAGCTGAATTTTAGTGAAAGAAATAAGCAATACTTATATAGTTTTAAATAGCTTGAAGAAAGATATTGAACATACACAAAGAAATTATAAATGAGATGATGAATATGCTAATTACACTGATCTGATCAGTATACATTACATGTATTGAAACATCACTATATACCCCCATGAATACATACAAGTATTTTTCAATTAAAAAGTTAAAATTTAAAAACTTAAATGAGCTTCAATAATAACGTAAATCAAGCAGAAGAAGGATTTCTAGATCGTTAAGAAAGATCTTTTGAAAAATTCAGTCAGATTTAAAAGAAAAAAATTAAGAAAGCCTACATGACATATGGACACCATTAAGTAAAGACATATTTGCATTTTGGGAGTTCCAAAAGGAGAAGAGATGAGTAGATCATGGAAAACCTATTTGATAAAATCATAGCTGAAACTTCCCAAGTCTTAGGAGAGATACAGACATCCAGATACAGGAAGCTCAAAGATTTCCAAATATTCAACCCCAAAAGGCCCTCTTCAAGGTACATTATAAAGTGTTAAAAGTCAAAGAGAGAAGTCTAAAAAGCATCAAGTTATATATAAAGGAATCTCCATCAGACTAACTGCAGATTTCTCAGCAGATACCTTACAGGCTAGGAGAAAATAGATTTTTTTTAATTGCTTAACTAGGTGCAGTGGCTTCCACCTGTAATCCCAGCACTTTGAGAGGCTGAAGCAAAAGGATTGTCTGAGCCCAGGAATTCAAGACAAGCCTGGGCAACTTGACAAGACTTCATCTCTACAATAAATAAAATAAATTTGTTGGAGGTGGTGGCTTGTGCCTTTGGTTTCAGCATCTTAGAAGGCTGAGACCAAAGGATTACCTGAGCTCAGCAGATTAAGGCTGCAGTGGGTATGTGCCACTGCACTTCATCCTAGGTGACAGAGTGAAACTCCAACTAAAAGAAAAAAAACTAGCCAAGAATACTATATCCAGCAAAGCTATCCTTCAGAAATGAAAGGGAAATAAAATCTTTCCTGAAAAGTAAAAAAATAAGGAAATTATACCAGCTTTACACTACTCTACTAGCTTTACAATAAATGCGTAAAGGAGTCACACATCTGGAAGCTAAAGGATGATATCTACCCTCATAAAAACACACAAAACTGTAAAACTCACTGGCAGAATAAAGACACAAATGAGAAAAAGAAAAGAAGCAAACATTGTCACTACACAAAACCTTCAAATTGCAAAGAAAATAAGAAAGAAGTAAAAAATATACAAAAACATAGAAAAAAAATAACAGGGTAAGTACTCACCTATCAATAACAACCTTGAATATAAATTATTTACAATCCCCAATTAAAAGATGTAGATTGCCTGGATGGATAAGAAAAAAACAAGACCTGCCTATAGAAACTCACCTCACCTATAAAGAAAGACTGAAAGTGAAGGAATGGGGAAAAAATTTTCACACAAATGGAAGCCAGAGGCATGCAGGAATAGCTATACTTATAGCAGGTAAAATAGATATAAGTCAAAAAACATGAACAGAGACAAAGAAAGTCATATAGTAATAATATCATAAAGGGATCAATTTGGCAAGAGGATACAACAATTGTAAATATCTATGTGCCCAATACCACAGCACCCAGCTATGTAAAATAAATACATGAGGCAAATATTAGTGCTGAAGAGAAAGACCCCAATACAATAATAGTTAGAGACTTCACTTTCGGCGTTGGATAGGTCATCTAGACAGAAAATCAACAAAGAAACTGTGGCCTTAAATTGCACTATAGACCAAATGGGACCTAATAGATATTTGCAGAACATTTTACCCTAGAGCTGCAGAATACACATTCTTCTCAATAAGCACATGAAACATTCTTCAGTTTAGACCATGTTAAATTACAAAACAAGTCTCAACAAATTTCTAAACATTCAAATCATATCAACTATCATCTCAAATAAAACTAGAAACCAATAACAAATGTTCAAAATGTACAAATACATGGACATGAACAACTAATGGGTCTATGAAGAAATTTAGAAGGAAGTTAACACATTTCTTGACACAAATGAATAGAAACTCAATATATTGAAACCTAAGAGATACAGCAAAAGCAGGGAATTTTACAGCAATAAATGCCTACATCAGAAGAGAAAAGTTTCAAATAAAGTCCAACCCAAAATTAGTAGAAGGAAAGAAATAATAAAAATCAGAGTAGAAATAAACTTAAGACTAAAAACAGCACAAAAGATGACCAAGATGAAAAGTTGGCTTATTGATAAGATAAACAAAACTGACAAATCATTAGGTACACTAAGAGAAAATAGAGAAGATCTGAATGCATAAAATAGAAAACAAAAAAGGAGACACTACAACTGATACCACAGAAGTACCAAGAATTATTTGAGATTGTTATGAACAGCTACAGGCCAACAAATTGGAAAACTTAGAGGAAATGGATAAATTCCTGGACACATGTAACCTACAAAGGTTGAACCAGAAAGAAAAAGAAAACCCGCAGAGACCAATAATGAGTAACAAGATTGAATCCGTAATAAAAATCTCTAACAAAGAAAAGGCCAGGGATGGATATGCTGAATTTTTGCAAACTTGTAAAGTACTAACTCAATTCTTCTCAAGCTGCTCCAAAAAATTAAAGAGCAGAAAAGA
This sequence comes from Carlito syrichta, assembly GCF_000164805.1. Taxonomy (NCBI): domain Eukaryota; kingdom Metazoa; phylum Chordata; class Mammalia; order Primates; family Tarsiidae; genus Carlito; species Carlito syrichta. The sequence goes on along the minus strand of NW_007100985.1, from coordinate 85,411 downwards.
ACGACTTCTTCTTAACTCATTCTGTGAGCTAGCATTACCCTGATACCAAAGCAAGACAAAAACGTAACAACAAGCCAGGCTCGATGGCTCAGCCTGTAATCCCGCGCCTAGGGAGGCCGAGGTGAGTGGATTGCCTGAGCCCGCGGGTTCGAGACCCGCCTGGGCAACTTGGTGAGACCTCATCTCTACAATAAATAAAAAATTAGCTGGGCATGGTAGCATGCACCTATAATTCCGGCGACTCGGAAGGCTGAGGCAGAGGGATCACCAGAGCCCAGCGGGTTGAGGCTGTGGTGGCCGGAAGTGGCCACTGCACTCCAGTCTGGGTGACAGAGTGAGACTCCAACTCAAAAAAAAAAAAACAAAGAAGAGCTACAGGCTAGTGCCCCTGATGAAAATAGATGCAAACATATTGCACAAAATACTAGCAGCCAAACCCAACAGCACACCAGAAAGATAAGAAGGCACTATCAAGTGGGATTTCTTCCAGGGATATAAGAATAATTAAAAAGGCCAAGCTTTCTGAAGCTTTGGCCCCCTCCCCTCCCTTGGGGGGGTGAATCCCCTCTGTCTTTCTCTCTCCCTCTCTCTCTCTCACTCTCTCTCTCTCCAGCTTACTTTCTAAATAAACTCTATTTCCTAAAAAAAAAAAAAAAAAAGAATAATTAAAAAATACAAATCAATAAATGTGATAAGTCTCATCAGCAGACTAAAGGATAAAAACCACATGATCATCTCAACGGACTAGAAAAAGCATTTGATAAAATTCAACATCCTTCCATAATAAAAATCTCAACAAATTATGTGAAGAAGGAAAATACCACAACACAACAAAAGCCATGGAAGACTCAAATAACATACTTAATGGGAAACAGTTGAAAGTATGTTCCCTCTACAAACGAGCAAGACAAGAATGCCCACTTTCACTATAGTACTGGAAGCACTAGCCTTAACAATTGAGAGAAAGAGCATCCAGATTGGAAAAGACAAGTCAAATTGGTCCTCTTTGCAGGTGACATGATCTCATATCAGGAATAAACTGATTCACCAGAAAACTTTTTTTTTTTATGAGTTGGAGTCTCACTTTGTCACTTAAGCTGGAGTGCAGGTGGCACAATCCTGGCTCGCTGACCGGCCAGGCTCAGGCGATCCTTCCACCTCAGCCTCCTAAATAGCTGAAACTACAGGTGTATGCCACCACACCCAGCTAATTTCTTGGTTTTTTATAGAAATGCGGTCTCCCTGTGTTGCCCAGGCTGGTCTCCAACTCCTGGGCTCAAGCAATCCTCTTACCTTGACGTCCGAAAGTGCTGGGATTATAGGTGTAAGCCATCACTCCCAGCCCAAAAAACTTTTAGAATGGTAAATTTAGTAAAGTTTTAGGACACAAAATTAACGTACAAAAATCAGTAGTGTTTCTATACACCAATAACAAACTAGCTTAAAAAGACTAAAATAAAAAAAGAAATCTCATTTATAATAGCTACAAAAAAAAAAGAATAAATTTTTTTTTTTTTCTGAGTTGGAGTCTCACTCTGTCACCCAGGCTGGAGGGCACCGCAGCCTCCGGCCACCGCAGCCTCAACCTGCCAGGCTCCGGCGATCCTTCCACCTCAGCCTTCCAAGTAGCTGGAATTACAGGCATGCGCTACCATTCCTGGCTGATTTTTTGATTTATTGTAGAGATGAGGTCTCTCTGCCCAGGCAGGTCTCGAACCTGCGGGGCTCAGGCAATCCACTCACCTCAGCCTCCCAAAGGCGCGGGATTACAGGCTGAGCCACCGAGCCCGGCTAAAAAAAGAATAAATTTAACCAAATAGGTGAAATACCGCTACAAAACTGATGAAAAAAAGCATGAAGACACAAAAATCAGAAAGCTGACTCAGAATCACGGATTGAAAGAATATTGTTAAAATGACCATACTACCTAAAGCAATCTATAGTCAAGGCAATTACAATTAAAATACCAATGACAATCTTCATAGAAATAGAAAAAACAATCTTAAAATTCATAAGGAACCATAAAAGACCACAAATAGCCAAAGCAATACCGAAAAAAAAAGAACAAAGCTGGAGGCATCACTCTCTCTGGCTTCAAAACATACTACAAAGCTATAGTAACCAAAACTGCATGGTATTGGTATAAAAATAGACATATAAACCAATGAAACAAAACAAAGAACCCAGAAATGTATCCATGTATTTACAGCCAACTGATTTTCAGGAGAGGAGCCAAGAATACACATTGGGGAAAGAGTCTACTCTTCAATAAGTGGTGCTGGGGAAACTGGGTATTGGTATTCATATGCTTAAGAACGAAACTAGATTCCTGTCTCTCATCATATACAAAATGAATTAAAGAATTAGATGTACGACCCCAAACTATAAAACTCCTAGGAGAAAGCCTAGGGAAAACGCTTGAAGACATTGGTCTAGGCAAAAATTTTATGGGTAAGACCTCAGAAGCACAGGCAGCAAAACAAAGTGGGACTATATCAAACTAAAAAACCTGCACCTCTAAGGACATAGCCAGCCGAGGGAAAAAAAAACCCGTAGAATGGGAGGAAAGATTTGCAAGCTATTTATCTGACAAAACACACAGAATAGGATGGCATTGGAGGTTCAGTGGTGGAACTCTTGCCTTCCAAAAGACCCAGCATATACAAGGAGCTCAACACCTCAAAACGCAACTCAGGAAAATCAAAATAATTTTATCTTAAAATGGACATACGATCTGCATAGACATTTCTCAAAAGAAAACATGCAGCTGGCTAATCAGTATCTGAAAAAATACTCAACATCACTGATCATCATGGAAACACGTCGAAGACGCAGTAAGCCATCACCTCACACAAGTTAGGATGGTTATTATCCAAAAGGCAAAACATAACAAATGCTGGTAAGGATGCAGAGAAAGGGAACTCTTATATGCCCTGTTGGTGGGAATGTAGATTAGTGTAGCCATTATGGAAAACAGTTCGGAGGCTCCTCAAAAAACTAAAAGTAGAACTAAGACATGATCCAGCAGTCTCACTATTGGGTTTTTACTCAAAGAAAAATTAATATATTGAAGAGGTGTCTGCACCCCCATGTCTATTGTGACATTATTCACAATAGCCAAGATGTGGAATCAGCCTAAATGCTCACCAGCAGAGGAATGGACAGAGAAAATGTACACACACACAACGAATTACTATTCAGTCACAGAAAGAATGAAATCCGCCTGATCCCGCCTGGGCAGGCGAGACCTCATCTCTACAATAAACCAAAAAATCAGCTGGGCGTGGTAGCGCATGCCTGTAATTCCGGCTACTCGGAAGGCTGAGGCGGAAGGATCGCCGGAGCCCAGCAGGTCGAGGCTGCGGTGGCCGGGAGCGGCCACTGCGCTCCAGTCTGGGCGACAGAGTGAGACTCCAACTCAAAAAAAAAAAAAAATGAAATCCTGCTATGCGTGGCAACATGGATGAGCCTGGAGGACGTTATGTTACGTGAAATAAGCCAGCCACAGATTGCCGGAATACCACATATTGTCATTCATACATGGGAGCAAAAGGAAGTTGATCTCCGAGAACAGAGAGGAGAATGGGAGTTGGCGGGAAGGGGAGAGGTTGGTTAAGGGACACAGAGGCACCGACACAGAGAAATAAATCGTGTTTCACGGCACTGCAGGATGACAGTAGTTAATAACCCCCTCGGGTCCCCTCCCACTGTGGGAGCCTTTCTGTCCTCTCAATCCTGCTTTCTTACTTTAAAAAAAATGATAATCATAATTACTATATATTTTCAAAAAAGAAAAGGAGATCTTTTTTTAATGTTTTCAACACAAACAATAAATTTTTGAGGTGATAAATATGCAAATTACCCTGATTTGATCACACATTGTGTAGGTATCCCAAAGCTTCACTCCATTCCATAAATATACACAATATTACATGTCAGCTGAAAAGGAAGACAGTTTCCTTCCAGAATCATTAGTCGAAGTTCCTGTTTCTCAGAGTGGGGCCCTCTGCCAGCAGCAGCAGCGGCAGTGTCCCCTGGGCACTTGTTAAAAATACAAATTTTCACGCCTCACTGGGGCCTCACCGCGACCTCCTGGATCCGGAACTCTGTGGATTAAATGCAGCAGTCTCTGGCTTAGCAAGACTTCCCAGTGATTCTGAATGCTTAGAAGCGCTATCGATACCTTTTCTCCCTCCTTCTGTCCTTCTCCAGGGAAAAGACAGCACGAAGTACGACAAAGTAGTGGCTGGAGAAAGCTCAGCCTTTAGCCTGTAAGTAAGCTGCCAGATCCATCAACCCTGGGGCTGCCCTGCCATTGAACTTCCTTTCATGTGAGATAACAGTTACATTTTCCATCACTTGCAACTAGGAGCAGCCTGACTGATCGATTACATGCTTTTGGGGGGGGGTTTCTTGAGTTGGGGTCTCACTCCGCCTCCCAGGCTGGAGTGCGTGGCACATTCACAGCCACCCCAGCGTCGACCTGCTGGGCTCCGGAGATCCTTCCGCCTCAGGCTTCCAAGTAACCGGAACTACAAGCACGCACTACCATACCCGGCTAATTTTTGATTGATTGTAGAGACGAGGTCTCGCCAAGTTGCCCAGGCTGGTCTCGAACCCACGGGGTCAGGAGACCCACTCACCTCAGCCTCCCAAAGCACGGGATTACAGGCTGAGCCACGGAGCCCAGCTGATCGTCCGTCTTCTAAATGACAGCAAAAAGATTGTATTTTTTTTTTTTGAGTTGGAATCTCACTCTGTTGCCCAGACTGGAGTGCAGTGGCTGCTCCAGACCTGCTGGGCTCCTTCCAATTCTCTTTTAACCCTTTGATCAACTCAAGCCAAAAGTCTCTTTGGGTACCTTTAGCATTTCACAGTTGTTTTAAGAACTTGCCACAGCCAACCCAACCTTCAGTAACCACCACCCTGATCAGTCAACGCCATCAACATCCAGGCAAGACCCTCCACGTACCTGCTCTTCTTGAGAAGCCATGACAACCCCAGTGAGCCTTGAGTTTGAAAATAGGCATCATCAAATGATCTCCAAGTGTGGTCCCTTCCACCTGGGAATTGTTTAGAAATGCACAGCCTTGTTGACTCCCCAGCTTTGGAGGTGGGCCCAGCATTCTGCCTTCACTAGTCCTTTAGGTGATGTCAGTGCGAACTAAAGTTTCAGCACGGATCTACAAGAATCATACAACTTTCATCTACAGATATTTTGATCAGCCAGGCACAGCGGCCCATGCCTGTAATCCCAGCACTTTGGGAGGCTGAGGTGAGAGGATTGCCAGAGCCCAGGGTTTCAAGACCAGCCTGGGCAACTTGTCTCTACAATAAATGGAAAAATTAACCGGATATGGTGGCGCGTGCCTGTGGTTTCAGCTACTTGGTTGTTCCATTTGTAGAGCGCAGGTAAAGTAGATGTGTCACAATTCTTAAGGGCCCTAGACTTTTTGGATGGTGAATGGGAATTGGCTTCGACTTAGTCATCAGCTGCATTGCCCCTAAAAACAGAGTTAGCCTCTCCTTTTGAGGCAGACATAGTCGGCATAGCACATAGCCTAGATGTAGTTAGGCAAGTTTTCTTAGGTAGGTTTAATTTAGATAACTGAGAAACAGGGTGGTTAAGCATTCTGGTGTCATCTTGTTGGTACACAACCTCCACCCAACTGACCAGGTGTATCAGACCTGACCACCTTGTGGGTTGGAATGTAGAATTACCAGTGCAGTAAATCACAGAAGCAATAGGGAATTACCCAACGCACAGATGTGATGTTCCAAGAAAAACTTAAATCTAGTTAGTAACTTTCATTATTTCAAAGGTCCTTGTGACCTTAAAACTTGAGAGGTGGTCATCAAAACTCGTGACCACATACCTGCAACCATTCCTTCTTAGCTCTGGTTTGCTTAATTATCTTTTTAAAATTACATAAAATTTCTTGTCAAAGGCAAGCTCATGTCTTTTCTCTTAAAACACCCATGCTCTCTCTTGAGCATGTTTATGTATTTCTTTTTCTTTTTTTTTTTTTTTTCGAGTTGGAGTCTCACTCTATCGCCCAGACTGGAGCGCAGTGGCCACTCCCGGCCACCGCAGCCTCGACCTGCTGGGCTCCGGGGATCCTTCCGCCTTAGCCTTCCAAGTTGCTGGAACTACAGGCACACGCTACCATGCCCGGCTAATTTTTTGATTTATTGTAGAGATGAGGTCTCACCAAGTTGCCCAGGCAGGTCTCAAACCCACGGAATCAGGCAATCCACTCACCTCAGCCTCCCAGGGTGTGAGATTATAGGCTGAGCCACCGAGCCCGGCTATGTTTATTTCTTTCTAATAAATTCTGCCGAAAACCCATACATTCGACTCACTTTGAGATTCCTTTCTGTGTGAAGTTAAGAACTCACGGATCAGCTATGCCCCATCACCTGACATCATCTCCAGGTTTCGAGGCAGGCAGGCAGTAACTCTTCTCTGGATGGCATCTTCTTCCAACAGAAGGCTGCTTCGTCTACGTTGAAAATCTGCTGTTCAGTGCACCCACTTTCATCGATGGTCTCAGCTGGATCTGCTGGAATATTTGCTGCAGCTTCTCCGTCAGCACCTGCTGCTTCGCCTGTGCGGTTATGTGATGGCGACGGCATCTTTCGTTAAACCACAGTAACCAACATCTGCTGGCTTCAGACTTTTCTTCTGCTGCTTCCTTACTCCTCTCGGCCTTCAGAGGACAGAAGAGAGGGCCTGGCTCTGCGTTAGGCTTTGGCTTAAGGGAACGCCATGGCTAGTTTGATCTTCTATTCAGATCACGAAGGCTTTCTCCATATCAGCAGTAAGTCTATTTAACTTCCTCATCGTTTGTGTGTTATTTGAAGTAGCAGTTTTAATCTCCTTCAAGAACTTTTCCTTTGCATCACAACTTGGCTAACTGTTTGGGACAAGAGGCCTAGCTTTCAACCTGTCTTAGCTTTTGACGTGCCTTCCTTAACAAGCTTAGTCATGTTTAGCTTTTGATTTCAAGTGAGAGATGGCCAGGCTCGGTGACTCAGCCTGTCATCCCAGCACTTTGGGAGGTCGAGGCAAGAGGATTGCCTGAGCTCGAGGGTTTGAGACCAGCCAGGGCAACTTGGTGAGACCTTGTCTCTAAAAAATAAAATAAAATAAAAATAAAATAAAATAGTGAGAGATAGGCAACTCTTCCTTTCACTTAAACCCCTAGAGGCCATATTAAGGTTATTAATTGCCTAATTTCAATATTGTTGTGTCTCAGGGAATAGGAAAGCCCAGAGAGAGGGAGAGAGATGGGGAATGACCATCATGGTGCAGTCAGTTTTGGGTTTGGTAAGTGGCACTGCAGGACAATTGCCGTAGTAACATCAAAACTCACTGATCACTGATCACTGTAACAGATATGATAATACTGAGGAAGTCTGAAATGTTGTTAAGAGTTACCAAAATGTGACGCAGACACATAAGGTGAGCACATGCTGTTGGAAAAATGGTATCACTGGGCCTGCTCAGTGCAGGGTTGCCACACCTTCAATTTGTAAACAAGCAAACCAAAAGCCACACACACTATGTATGTGTATGTGTATGTGTGTGTGTATTTATATACATAGAGAGCGAGCACACACAAGCGTGCGTTTCACAGATGCTGTCTCCAACGAGGCCGGGAGCTGAAGCTGCTCAGTGCAGAACCTCACAGCACATCACCTTGTGAAGCACCCGTGGCACGGCCCGTGGGCAGTCAAAGTGAGGGTGCCTGCATAGGAGTGCTTTCAACTCCTCCGGTGCTCTTAAATTAAGAGGGCTTTCAAATTCTTTGAGGAGATATCTATTGGCCTACAACCAGTTACTCTAAAATAAGAGGGGAAAAGGCATGAAAATCGTGGTGTGGGCGTGCTTCGGCACCCTTCAGGAACTCTGTACACACTTAGCATGACCGTGGTTTGGGAAAAGCAGAAGGAAGCTGGGGAGCAACTCTGTGGAGATGGAGCCGTTGGTGACCCGGCTACGCCTCAGCCTTTGTGTCCTCCCTCCAGGCCAGAACCAGCGGAACAGTGCTTCTGTGACAAGGTGTCTCAGGCTCTGACGACAGAAGAGAGGAAAGGCTTCACAGAGTACAGTGGAGGTGTCATTGCAAAAAGAGGTATGGAGTCACTTAGCAGTTTTTAAGCACGTTATTCACAGATGTGGTGTGAGGGACTGAGCAAAAGGGTAGGTCTGACACCAATGAAAGGTCTTTACACTCTTCAATCAGTTTAAACAAACTTACGCATCATTATATAAGGCTAAACCACATCTGTGATTTGCTTTATTTTGAGACCTTTTTTTTTTGAGTTGGAGTCTCACTCTGTCCCCTAGACTGGAGTGCAGTGGCTGCTTCCTGCCACTGCAGCCTCAACCTGCTGGGCTCTGGCGATCCTTCCGCTTCAGCCTTCCAAGAAGCTGGAACTACAGGCGTGCGCTATCACACCTGGCTAATTTTTTTGATTTATTGTAGAGATGAGATCTTGCCAAGTTGCCCAGGCAGGTCTCAGACCTACGGGCTCGGGCAATCCACTCACCTCAACCTCCCAAAGCACGGAATTACAGCCTGAGCCACCGAGCCTGGCTTGAGACGGTCTTAAAAGTCCTGGTCTAAGTGAGTTGCAAACACAGGTAATCTGGTAATGGAACAGGACACAGTTATAAGCCCTGCTTCCATGTAAGGATAGCTATGCATAGATGTAACAGAGAGGATTCTAGAGTCTCCGCTAAGAGGAGAATATACACGAAAAAGGTGAACATTTCACTACATTGAGGAAAATTCAGCAAAAACGAGTCAACATGTGCTTGCCTATTGAGCCAAAGAATGTTTTTGAAAGTCAACATGAAGATGATCTTTTCCAGAGTGTTAGACAAGTTGAGTATCCATGCTATAATTGCAAATATCGGGTGAATGTGCTTGGTTATTACACCTTAATACATTCTTAAAGAGTTTCTCTAGTGCTGTTACAATTTTTCTACTGTGTGGTCTTTTTTTTTTTTTTTTTTTTTTTGAGTTGGAGTCTCACTCTGTCGCCCAGACTGGAGTGCAGTGGCCGCTCCCGGCCACCGCAGCCTCGACCTGCTGGGCTCCGGCGATCCTTCCGCCTCAGGCCTCCCAGTAGCCGGAATTACAGGCATACGCTACCACGCCCGGCTGATTTTTTGATTTATTGTAGAGATGAGGTATCGCTGCCCGGGCGGGTCTCGAACCCGCGGGCTCAGGCAGTCCATTCACCTCAGGCTCCCAAAGGCGCGGGATTACAGGCTGAGCCACCGAGCCCGGCTACTGTGTGGTCTTTAACAGCAATGACGCCCTCTTTCTCTCTGGGCTCACAAGGACATTAAATGGTGTGTTTAATGTTAACTAGTCAAATACCGGAGTATTGAGATCTGTTTGTATTTGCAAATAACTCTTTTTTGAATATGAATGGGGCAGAGGAGACGAAGATCTTTGAGTTTTGGCAATACCGGAACATCGAGGCTAGGAGCTGAACAGGAACTCATCGAGCATCATCTTTGGAAGCACCCACAGCTTGGGCTCTTGTGGGTTGTAGTATAATTACCATTTTTTGGTTATCTCCTTCCTCCAGAGCCAGCTTTCCTTAGAAGCCAACGAAGCTTATACCTCAGGGCCCCTTACTTGCAGATGCCCCTTTCTAGCTTATGTTTGGTAAAATTTGCAAAAGATACTTCAACTGCAAAAGATTTTAGAGCACTCCTTTTGCTAACTTCCTCCTGCACAATTCTCTCTTACCAGGTAGCATTTAAGTGGATCTGGCTCAAAGGGATTACATTCAGATTTTGTTTGGGTTTTGTGGAATCTATAAATGTGGTTTTGCAGTCTTGTCTGTGTAGGTTAAATCATTACCAACTGTCCTGGCAGAGCAGTGTCACCCAGAAATGACATTGAACCCAGGAATGACTCCCTGTTCTAAATCAGTGTGCTGAAATCTTGATATAAATGTGTCCCATGGTGCCCAGCACCTGAAATATTTGGGTAGATTAGGAAAATGGAGCCACAAGCTATTCTAGACTCTGATAGAAAGTGAACATAGGCTGGGCTCGGTGGCTCAGCCTGTAATCCCAGCACTTTGGGAAGCCAAGGCAAGTGGATTGCCTGATCCCACGGGTTCAAGACCAGCCAAGGCAACTTGGCGAGACCTCGTCTCTACAATAAAAAATAAAAATAAAAATTCTAGTCATCAAAGAAATGCAAATGAAAACCACACTGAAGTATCACCTAACTCCAGTCAGGATGGCCATCATCAATAACTCAAAAGACAACAGATGCTGGAGAGGATGCAGCAAAAAGGGAACTGTTGGTGGGAGGGTCACCTAGTCCAGCCTCTGTGGAAAACAGTATGGCGACTCCTAAAAGATCTAAAAATCGACCTTCCGTACAACCCCGCAATCCCCCTACTGGGACTATACCCAGAAGAACTCAAATCACTCTATCAAAAAGATACCTGCACATGTATGTTTATCACAGCACTGTTCACAGTAGCAAGAACATGGAAGCAACCATGCTGCCCATCGAAAGAGGACTGGATTTAAAAAAATGTGGTACAGCCGGGCTCGGTGGCTCAGCCTGTAATCCCGCACTGAGGTGAGTAGATTGCTTGAGCCCGCGGGTTCGAGACCCGCCTGGGCAGGCGAGACCTCATCTCTACAATAAATAAAAAAAAAAAATTATCCAGGCGTGGTAGCACATGCCTGTAGTTCCAGCTACGTGGAAGGCTGAGACGGAAGGATCGCTGGAGCCCAGCAGGTCGAGGCTGCGGTGGCCGGGAGTGGCCACTGCATTCTAGTCTGGGCAACCGAGTGAGACTCCAACTCAAAAAAAAAGTGGTACATATACATGGTGGAACAGGACACAGCAGTCATAAAGAAGGACAAAATTATGAACTTCACAGCAACCTGGATGGACTTGGAATCTATAATACTGAGTGATGTATCATAGAAACAAAGAACTGAGTATCACATGTTCTCATTCATAAGCAAACCTTGAACAATTATTGTAATACTATAAGAAAAGGATTGGGCGGGGCTCAGTGGCTCAGTCTGTAATCCCAGCATTTTGGGAGGCCAAGGTGAGTGAATTGCCTGAGCCCGCGGGTTTGAGACCCGCCTGGGCAACTTGGCGAGACCTCGTCTCTATAATAAATAAAAAACTAGCCAGGTGTGGTGGCGCGTGCCTGTAATTCCGGCTACTAGCAAGGCTGAGGCGGAAGGATTGCTGGAGCCCAGCAGGTTGAGGCTGCAGTGGCCAGGAGTGGCCACTATACTCCAGTCTGGGCGATGGAGTGAGACTCCAACTCAAAAAAAAAAAGAAAAGGATTGGCAGTAGCAGGAAAATGTCAGGGAGGGGACAGAGAGGCAGGATTGGTAGTAGTGGGAATCTGCCGGGGGGCGGGGTACACCTCATCAACAAGGTTACCTGGATAATGAACACTTGTATACCTAACCCTTAATGTACCCCACATCTTTAAAATAAAAAATTTAAAAGAGAAAAAAAAAATTAGCCGGGCGTAGTAGCATGTGCCTGTAGACTGAGACTCCAACTCAAAAAAAGAAAAAGGCCGGCCTCAGTGGCTCAGCCTGTAATCCCGCGCCTTTGGGAGGCTGAGGGGAGTGGATTGCCTGAGCCCGCGGGTTCGACACCTGCCTGGGCGGCGAGACCTCATCTCTACAATAAATCAAAAAAGTAGCTGGGCGTGGTAGCGCGCGCCTGTAGTTCCGGCTACTCGGAAGGCTGAGGCGGAAGGATCGCCGGAGCCCAGCAGGCGAGGCTGCGGTGGCTGGGAGTGGCCACTGCACTCCAGTCTGGGCGACAGAGTGAGACTCCAACTCAAAAAAAAAAAAAAAAAAAGGAAAGCAAATTTAAATTAACTATGTTAGAGGAGTGCCTGAATTATCTTTCTGTTGTCTCTTATAGAATATGCAAAAAGTCACTGTCAGGTGAAGAGGTGATTAAAGACCCTGCAACCCTAAAGTGTAAAACAAAACATTTCAGGGTGTGTCAGCTACTTTTTAATTGGTAAAAACACTTGTTTTCTAGATTTTGTGACATTTGTGGTATTTGGCATTCAAATGTGTAATCTATTGTGATTACTTATTCTGTTCTAAATAGATATTCTCTTTGTATCCAGCAGGTCGAGGCTGTGGTGGCCGGGAGCGGCCACTGCACTCCAGTCTGGGCGACAGAGTGAGACTTCAACTCAAAAAAAAAAAATTTGCAATTTTAAGATGTTAATTTTATGTATCAATTTTACTGGGCTAACGGATGAAGAGAGCTGGTCAAAGCGTGATTTCTGCATGTGTCTGTGAGGGCGTTCCCAGAAGAGGCTAGCATTTGAATCAGTAGACTGAGTGAGGAAGACTCGCCCCCATTTCCTCATCCAGTCCACTGGGGACCCACACAGAACAAAAGAGCAGCTCAAGGGTGAACTTGCTTTTGTTGAGGGAGGCATCCATTTTCCCCTGCCCTCAGGCATCAGTGCTCTGGTTCCCAGGCTTTCAGACTCAGACTGAATGACACCCCTGGCTTTCCTGGGTGTCTGGCACATGGAGGAACTTCTCTGCCTCCATGACTGCGGGGCCAGTCCCATGGCCGATCAGTTGCTCTCTCTTTCTCCTCTGTCTCTCTCTCACAGACAAGATATGTGGCCAATTTTATGTTATCTTTCTTGATGGTTCCCCCAAATTAAATAAACTTTATACCCGTCCAAAGCCTGAACCTCCACCCATATTCCGTGTTCCAAAAGTGATTTAAGGTATCTTCCCAACACAAGAGTCAAAATGGTTTTACTTTGAACCCCTTCATCCTCAATAAATGAAAGAAAATCTAATCTCAAGGAAAAAAGAAAAGAAGGCAGGAAGGGGAGAAAGGGACCTCACCTACGCGAGGGTCTCAGCCTGAGGGAACGCGTCAGACTTTGGAGTCCAGCAGACAAGCCCGGGGCTAAGATCTCGCTGCCATCATTTATGAGCTATGCATCAAGTTATTTCACGCCTTGAAACCTCAGTTCTCTAATCTGTAAACGGGGACAATGCCACTGACTTTGCAAGGTTATTATGAGAATTAGATGACAGCGTATGTGACGCCCCTCATCCGCTGCCTGGCACAGAGGAGGCATTTTGCAACAAAAGTCTTCATTCTTCGTTCTTGAACGCATCATCCAAGTTGAATTTCCTGAAATAGCCATACTTATATGCTGCCTTTGGGCTGAGCAGGACAAGAGTAACCCTGACACTTTTCCTGCTCTGTTCACAGCAAATTCTGAGCATTGAGGCCTGTGTGGGAAGTTCGTTTCTTTTTCTGCCAAGACACGGAACTGTCTGTACAAGGCGTGAAAATATGTCACCTTCCATTCCGAACAAAAGCTAGCAAACACATTGTTGTAGATGAACTGTCTGAGAAGTGGGTGGGACAGCAAGTGCAGGAATCGGGATAAAAAACTGCACTGTCAGTTTGCAGAAAGGTTCTTTGCACTTGGGTTGATGTGTTTATTTCAAAGACAAAGTAACAGTTTTGGTATTTGGTCATTTACTGACTCCCATGTTTCACCAGCAACTGAGCACAGCAGGTTAAGAAACTTTAAAAGCAGATGACAGGATTAGAAATAGTTTAGGAGTCAACCCAGGGTGCAAGTGTCTCCTAGGATGTCTGACACTTCACAGCTGTGATGATTTGGGCAAGAAAGATGGAACACCTTCAAAAGGCACCAACAGCAAGTTGGCAGCATTAACCTCAGGAAAAAAAGATCTGAGGGTACTGCAAGAGGCTTGATTAAAGAAAAAAAGGGTTAAATGCCACAAAATAAAAATTTCTCAGTGCCCTTATCCAACAATGACTGCTGAGTACACTTAGTTACGTATCCTTACACTGGAGAGGGCTATAAAACCTATAAACTATGAAACAGAGGAGTTCAGGGGTCCGACAGGCTCGGAAAAGCTAGTCATTGGTACATTGCTTTTCATCTGAGCTTTGCTGGATGCGACTGTATTTCCCTTCCTGGTGGCAGGATTGCACGCCTTGTGACTCGCCAGAGTTGCTGGGTTCTGTGTTATTGTTGAAGGAGGCATCTTGGCCTTAGACTCCAGAGCAGCAGGCGCAGACTGGGACACCTGGGACACAGGGGACTCACGTAGCTCCAGGAGTAGATACAAAACCGCTACGGGGAGAGTTACCAAGTGCTTCCAAAACATGTAACAGACCAAGGAGGAAAGTCAGAAAGACAGCTACTCTTGAGTTACTAAGAGAGTTACTCTTGAATTAAGACCCAAAGGAAGAGCAGATGTTAACTACGGGAGGACAGTGAGGGGACACTGGAACGAAGGCCTGGCCAGGATCAACAGGGAAACAGCAGAACCGCCCTTCTCCGTAGATGGGTACTGCCGTGTGGACTTAGGGATACCAACGAGGAGGCTGTTACGGGACTTCAGGCTGGAGGTCGCAATGGCTCCGGGCCAGAGTGTGAGGGAGGCCCAAAGACGACTGACTGAAGGGTGCTTGGGGATAGAGATGGAAGGCAGATTAGGCGTCACCTAAGGGAGCAGAAGCCCCAAGGGCGACACTCGGACCTCCGCCTGGACATCAGGGTGCTGGCAGCGGCGCCGTGTTCTCAGGGAGTGAAGACAGGCTCGCGAGAGGGGAAGACCCCAAGGGTGTGTGCCGGGGACCAAAAACACCCCTCATCGTCACACAAGCATCAATTCTAATGCCCGGGTATCTTGTAAGTTATGGCGAAAAACCATTAGTCGTTTTTCTTGGTAAAGACAGAGTTTTTTGAAAGAGATTTTTCCTTCAGATAGTTTTTTGGGGGGTTTTTTGAGTTGGAGTCTCACTCTGTCGCCCAGACTGGAGTGCAGTGGCCGCTCCCGGCCACCACAGCCTCGACCTGCTGGGCTCCGGCGATCCTTCCGCCTCAGCCTTCCAAGTAGCCATAACTATAGGCATATCCTACCACGCCTGGCTAATTTTTGATTTATTGTAGAGATGAGGTCTCGCCAAGTTGCCCAGGCAGGTCTTGAATCCACGGGCTCAGGCAATCCACTCACCTCGGCCTCCCAAAGCACGGGATTACGGGCTGAGCCACTGAACCTGGCTCAAGATAGTGTTTTCATCCTGCTCCTGAAAGACTGAAACTTTTCTCCATCCAAGCACAAGGGCATGGGGGAGGCACTCTTGGTTTTCTCTCAGATGTCATTCGAACTATCAGTAGCATTGCATGACCTAAAAGGCTTTCAGAAATGGCTGACCAGCGATCTCTCACAGAAACAGAGAACAGACCGTTGTATGTTCTCACTCATAAGTGGACCTTGAACAATGATCCTAATAATAAGAAAGGGATTGGCAGTAGTGGGAAGCTGCCAGGGGAGGGGGGATGGGATTGGCAGTAGAGGGAAACTGCCAGGTGTTGGGGAGGCACACCTCATCAACAAGAGTACCTGCATAATGAACATTTCGTCTGCCTAACCCGGAATTGTGCCCCCCATCTTTAAAATAAAAAATTTTTGGCCGGGCTCGGTAACTCAGCCTGTCATCCCAGCACTTTGGGAGGCTGAGGCTAGTGGAAGGCCTGAGCCCATGGGTTCAAGACCAGCCCAGGCAACTTGGTGAGACCTTGTCTCTACAATAAAATAAAAAATTAGCCAGGTGTGGTAGCGCACGCCCGTAGTTCCAGCTACTTGGAAGGCTGAGGCGGCAGGATTGCCAGAGCCCAGCAGGTTGACGCTGGGATGGCTGGTAGCGTGCCACTGCACTCCAGCCTGGGTAATGGAGAGAGACTCCATCTCAAAAAAAAAAAATTAAAATTAAATAATAAGATAAAATATAATTTTTTTAAAAAAGATGGCTAACTGGTATACTCTCAAGATAGAACTAACTTGCTTTATAGAGCTAAAAGCCCTTACCATTTCTTAAACCAAGCCGTAGTGAAATGTCTATAATTTTACCTAGAGAGGCAGAGCCTACATTAGAAACCTCAAATCCTCATGCAACATTCCAAATCTAAATATAGGGTTTTTTTTGAAGGGGGAGTCCTTAATTTTTATAGCATTATTTGGAGTCCTTTAAGAGCCAAAATGAAGAAGTAAGTTTCTAAAGTTCAAGTTAAATTCAAATATTTATTTAACAACCCAGCTTTGAGGTTAGCATTCATTAGGAAGCAAAGCAGGAAATACGAGTCCAGTGATCCTGTTCCAAGGAGAAACATTTTCTTAAGCCACTGAAGAGACACTTTAGAACGGCCTTCAAAACAAAACTGGGTTCTAGTCTGTGATGAAAATGCAGCTACAGTAGGTGCCCTTGGCCCCCAAGACCAGGCTCCTCCTCTTACGCAGATTCACTATGCAACAGGCAGGACGTGTCAGGCCAGCTCCGCCATGGTGTTTCTTATTCAGAAGAAAGTCTTTCTGCTCAAGAGAGCGCAGTCTGGCAGGCACAGATGGTCCCGGATTCCTGTCGGCTGCCTTCCCCCCCGGCCTGTGTCTCCTGACTCCCTTGGGTTTGCCTCCATTCAGGTGGGTGAGGCTCTGAGGGGCTAGGCTCAGAGGAGCAGGGTCTTCTCTGCCTCGGTCTCCCCAAAGGGGCTCATTTGCATTTGCTGTTGGCAAGCTGGCCCCCAGGCACTGCCTCCCGTCCAGGCCCTTCTCTCTCTTTGTGACATGTGGCCCTTTCCCACACCTCTGCTCAGGGACTCAATGCGCATTAGACAGAGCACTGAAGTGGGAGTCCTGCGGGCCAGATTCCAATCCCAGCGTGGACACAAATGGGCCCTGTGAGCCTGGGCCAGTCTCCCAACTTCTGACACTAGCTCCACACCCCAAAATAAGTTCCCCCACGTGCTTCCCCTAGGAGGACAATGACCCAACTGTCTCCATCTCTTGTCCTGTCCTGTACAACAGCATCTCCGCTCCCTGAAAGCCCCAGCCCGCGACTCCTCTCATAGTCATGAAGGCCCTCCACTCATTCACCCATGTGCTGAGTTTATGAGGGGGACCCCCCAATGGAATTTACTCATAATGCATTGTGTATTTATTCTTACGTGTTTAAATTTCCGTCATCTTCAAGGTGCTCTCCATTTGATGTAACACATCTACTGAGACGCTTTTCCTACTCGAAACAGCTTTCTTTTTTTGAGTCGGAGTCTCACTCTGTCGCCCAGACTGGAGGGCAGCGGCCGCTCCCGGCCACCGCAGCCTCGACCCGCTGGGCTCCGGCCATCCTTCCGCCTCAGCCTTCCGAGTAGCCGGAATTACAGGCGCGCGCTACCACGCCCGGCTGACTTTTTGATTTTATTGTAGAGATGAGGTCTCGCCTGCCCAGGCGGGTCGCGAACCCGCGGGCTCAGGCAGTCCACTCACCTCATCCTCCCAAAGGCGCGGGATGACAGGCTGAGCCCCTGAGCCCGGCTTTGAAACAATTTTGAACTTGCAATTTGGATGCCTGTTAGTGCTTCTGCCGCTTTTTGTTCACCTCTTCCGCATCAGCCAAACATTGCCCTTTAAGGACTTTTTTTATCCAGGGAGACAAAAAGGTTGCCTGGGATGAAATCAGGTGAATAGGGAGGGTGGGACACAGGGTTCATGCTGTTTTCGGTCAAAAACTGCTGAACTGTCACCACAGCGTAGGCAGATGCATTGTCAAGGTGGAAAAACAAATCACCTGTTTGCCACAACTCAGGATGTTTCCTCCAAAATTTCTGAGGCAACCATCTCAAAACTTTCAGATAAAACTTTGATCAGTCGAGTGTGGTGGCTCCTGTATTCCCAGCACTTTGGGAGGCCATGGTGAGAGGATTGCCTGAGCCCAGGGGTCCAAGACCAGCCTGGGCAACATGGCGAGATCTCATGTCTGCGATAAATCAGAAAAGAGCGTGGTGGTGCATGCCTGTAGTCTCAGCTACTTGGGAGGTTGAGGTAGAAGGGCCTCCTGAGCCCAGGAGGTCGAGGCCGCCACGAGGCGTGATCGTGCCACTGCACTCCAGCCTGGGTGGCAGAGACCCTGGCTCAAAAGACAAGCAAACTTTGGTTGACCATTTGATCCAGAGGAACAAATTTTGAGCACACCACAAGACGGCCCACGCACCAAAAGATAACTCTGGGTTTTTTTGGGTCCCCCCTCGTGTGCTCAGCACTGGAACTAAAATAACAAACAGAAGTAGCATGTTCCCTACATGGGGACAGAATTAAATGTCCAGTTAAAGAAAAAAGTTCTGACTGCTCTAAGGAACAGCGAATCACAGGGACACAGGCTGGAATCCTACTGCAGTTGTTCAAGCCGGAGAGGGTGGTGTCACAGCGCCGGTGGGGTAAAGACGGAGAATGGCTTTTCGGAAGCACAGCTGTCCTTCTTGCTGAAGGGTTAGGAAAGGGAGCTGAGGGGAGAAAGGGCGGTCAGGGTGACACCCGGCTGTCTGCTCTGAGCTGTATGCTGATGGATGGAGAGACCTGGGACAGGGAAGGCTGAGATGGGCCTGTGAGTTCTCTCCGGACATATCCAGTCTGTGGCATCTGCGCCTACCAGGCTGCCGTGCTAGAGGTCAACGTGGGAGGACGTGCTGGCAGTCGTGGCGACAGGAGCTCACCAGAGAGAGAGGACAGACTGTCCCCACAAGCTCACAAGCCATCTTCTTGTGTTTGGCGCTGGCACCCATGCGTCATGTCCACACCAAGGGTGCTGACCCCGGAAGGCCATGCTTCCCAGGGCCCCCGAGGATGCTCCTGGGTGGCTCTTGGCGGGCCTCAAAGGCTAATGCCAGGCTCCAGCTCGCCCAGCAGGGAACAAAGCCTCCCTTCCCCACTCAGTGTCCCACCTGGTCACCTGAGCACAGAGCAGGTTGCCAAGTCTCCCGAGCTCTAGAGAACACAGCCTGCAGTCCCGCTTATTCACATAAGCTGAATGCCACATCTGAGGGCTGTTGCCCTCAGACCAAAATGAAAGACCCGCACCCAGAGTTACTGTGTGTCCAGCGTGCGTGTGTCCAGCAGGCCCACCAATGTGCGTGCTCGGCAGACCTGCCCAAACTCATCTGAGGCCGCATATGGGCTGGGCTGCCCACGCCTCCCACCATTTGAATACTTCTGATAGAAAAGGCAACAAAATTAGCCGGGCGTGGTAGCGCGCGCCTGTAGTTCCAGCTACTTGGAAGGCCGAGACGGAAGGATCGCCGGAGCCCAGCAGGTCGAGGCTGCGGTGGCCGGGAGCGGCCACTGCACTCCAGTCTGGGCGACAGAGTGAGACTCCAACTCAAAAAAAAAAAAAAAAAAAGAAAAGGCAACAAAATCCCCCACATTGCAGCATTCCTCATCTAGTTAACGGTCTTAATCTTCGATCCATTGAGGGACTTGCTTTGTGAAGCCTTTGCTTCAAGAGAGTCTAGGACAGCGAAGGACGAGACCCTTGCTCTCCGTTTGTCACCTGGGTGACTGCCGCATTACAGTAATAACAGCACCGTCACCGACAAAAGCGACCACGTGGACCGAACCTCGAGTCAGATCTCATCTGAATGACCCAAGTGCAAGGGAAGAGCACGGAGGGGAAGCTCTAAGCAAGAAACCCTCTGCGAACAAGGCGGGTATGTCCGCTCCAGAGATCTGGGACTGAGGACAGGGCTGGGACCTTCCAGTCCTGGCCAAGCCGTGGCAAAGGTGGGCAAGGAGGGTGTGTCACAGGCAAGCCAGGGTCCCTCCTGCCCCAGCCATTGCCAGGCCCCACGGTGAGCCTGAGGGAGCAGAGCAGGGTGGCACCTAGCGTCATGTGTACGTGGGCGCACGCATGACGGCGTGCGAGCAAGTGTCTTCCTGCATGGAAGGTCGGAAGGGGCCTTACTGGAAGCAAACAGAAGGTCTTGCAAGAGGAGGCCGTGCGTGCTCGCTCTTCCCGGCAGCCCTGGAGCCAGCCCTCCCACAGAGCTGCTGGCTGAGTCTGGAAGGACCAGGAGACGCAGGGGAGCAAGCAGTGAGTGGCGAGGGGCCTGGGGAGGGGCTGCCTGGGAACATGCACAGGTGGAGACGCAGGGTGCTGGGGTGCCGCTCCCCAGGGTGGACACAACCTGACAGTGGGTGGCCGGAGGTGTTGCGATCTGCAGGCACAATCATGACAGTCTTAATCTTCGACCCATTGAAGGACTTGCTTTGTGAGTCGTTGGCTACAAGCGTGTAGGACAGCGAAGGACGAGACGCTTCCCCTCAATGGACAGTCGTCTGCCTTCGCGTTACCTCCAGCCTCACCGAGAGAGTCTCTGTGGGCTCCCGGGAAGCTCCAACCCTCCCCCCGCCCCCTGCTCCCCCCGCTTTTTTTTGTTTGAGTTAGAGTCTCACTCTGTCACCCAGGTTGGAGTGCAGTGGCACGCTCACAGCCACCACTTCTTCGACCTGCTGGGCTCTAGGCAATCCTTCCTCCCCAGCTTTTCAAGTTGCTGGCACCACAGGCATGGGCCACCACACTGGGCTAATTTTTTGATGTATTGTAGAAATGACGTCTCACCATGTTGCTCAGGCTGGTCTCAAACCCCCAGACTCCGGCAATCCTCTCACCTCCGCTTCCCAAAGTGCTGGGATGACAGCCGTGAGCCATCGTGTCTAGAAGCGATTTTCCTTCCTAACGTACGAGCAGGTTTCAGGCACAGAGGTTTACAGGTTAATAGTATCACTAGATGACTAGAATGTAATATTATTTTGCTGTTATTCTATTTATTCTTTTTTTTTTTTGAGTTGGAGTCTCACTCTGTTGCCCAGACTGGAGTGTAGGGGCCACTCCCAGCCACCGCAGCCTTGACCTGCTGGACTCCGGCGATCCTTCCGCCTCAGCCTTCCGAGTAGCTGGAGCTACAGGCGCGCGCTACCACGCCCGGCTAATTTTTTTGATTTATTGTACAGATGAGATCTCACCAAGTTGCCCAGGCGGGTCCCGAACCCATGGGTTCAGGCTATTCACTCACCTCGGCCTCCCAAAGTGCAGGATTACAGGCTGAGCCACTAGCCCGGCCTCTATTTATTCTTTTATTTGTGGCAAATGACAGTAGTTTTCCATATGGTCGTGATACACAATTTTTTTCCTAAACAAAATAAGTCTAATGATGTGACACAGGTGTCAATATAGAAAGCTGCTAAGGAGCTCATTATACAGATGAGGAGAAACTCATGGTGAGATCAGGATAGTGGAGCCTGTGTGTCTGAAGTTCTGGAAACTCTAGGAGGAGGCTCGGGGTGTGGTGTGCTGCGGCTACTTGGTTGTCGGGAGATTGCACGTGGCAAAATGACAGAGCTCAAAGTCCCGAGGTGGGAGTTCTCGTCCTGCTGTAACTTCCAATCATGAGGTCTTGGGACGGTCTCTAAGGCTCAAGTCTCCATCTGTCACCCTTATAATAAGGACCGGTTTATAAGAACCCAAGGGTTACAGGCACCAAATGTAGGTGGTAAAATTGTAGACAGGCCGGGCTTCGTGGCTCAACCTGTCATCCCAGCACTTTGGGAGGCCGAAGCAAGTGGATTGCCTGAGCCCACGGGTTCGAGACCAACCCGGGCAACTTGGCGGGACCTCATGGCTACAATAAATCAAAAATTAGCCGGGTGTGGTAGTGCACGCCTGTAGTTCCGGCTACTTGGAAGGCTGAGGCGGACGGATTGCTGGAGCCCAGCAGGTAGATGCTGGGGTGGCTATGAGTGTGCCACTGTACTCCAGCCTGGGCGATGGAGTGAGACGCCAACTAAAAAGAAAAAAAAAATTGTAGACAGTGTTAACCTCCTTTATAACTTTCCATCAGCTCACCAAGGCTGTTGTAATTGACTCTGACCTAATTTCTTTAATTCTGTGAGACATTAGGACTGCAGAGCTGTACCTGGCTTTAGGAAGAAATCAAATGCGTTCTTTTTCTTTATTTATAGAAAGTTAAGAACTAAACGTAATGCTCACTCCTGGGTCACCTAAATGGTTGTCAGCTGGGAGGGGTTTTGATGTTAAAATCTAATGTCTTCTGAATGCCATTTGTAACATTTAAACTAAAAAACCCACAAAATGACACAAGCAATGTGGTCACGTCTCTGAAAATGTATCATGCTGAGAAAATGGGGGGAAATAACTTAATCCATATTTCATAGCTTTCGCCCCGTCCTTCCTGTCATCTTCCTCCCGCTCCTGAGAAGGCCTATGGACATGGCGGCAGGAAAAGGAAAGCCCAGGGCAGCACCGCTGGGTCCCTGGCTTCCCACTGCAGAAGCGGGAACCTGATGAGACACAGGAACCAAGAGCTTTTCTCTGAGGGTGATACCTTGACGCAGGAGGAGAGGGACAGAGACACCTTGACAGAGAGAGAGAGATGGTGACACCCTGACTGAGGAGGAGAGGGGTGGCACCATCATAAATAGGAGAGGGATGGTGACACTCTAAGTAGAAGGATGGTGACAAACTGCCTAAGTAGGAGGGAGCGGAACTCACTCGGCTCCCTTGGGAATCAGATTTTGTCTGAATGTCCAGCTCTTGCACAATTATTAACACGGCCGCAAAAGCAGTTTCCGCTCCAACAGTAGGAATGTCTTTTATTTTTTTGATTCTGCGTTGACTCTTTGGGAAACTTGTCATGCTAGGACTTTCTGTCTGCTGACCTTATCTCAATTCCTGGAAGTGTTTAGTGAAGTGGGTCATCGCCTGCCACAAAGGAGAACACATGCAGCTCCGTCCTGCCTTTCCAGGGCCAAGCACTACCACAATGTGTGGGTCTTTCGGTCTTTGGCGTGGCCACACATGTGTCCTGCTGCCCCCCGTCATCTTCCGTGAACCCCTGGACTCAGATGGACCCGACATTGCTCTCTCTTCTAACAGCTTGGTGTCAGTCATGGAAGTCATTTTTAGAAATGCTTTTTCATAGCCTGAAGAGATGCAATGATACGAATCTCAAGCAGTAGCATGAGTGCGTGGTTTCAGCAAGAAGTGATGAGGCATCTCAACCGTTTTAAATGCCATGCTCCCACAGGCTTGCGTCCGCCCCCAGAAACCGTCGCTTCTGGTCGGCTGAGAGGACTGAGGCTGCAGTACTGTGTCCCAGCCTCCACAACCAGAAATGACCAGTTATATCTCAGTAGGCGCCACAGCTCGTCAGTGCTCTGTTTGAGGCTACTGTACTTACACTCTACACAGCGTTTGTTTCGCAAACAAACATGACCATAAATACATACCAGGAGACAGGCGTGCTTCTAGGGCCTGATACTCTTCACCGAGATATTAACAGTTTTAAAATTGGTATTTGAGGCACTGGAAAAGTAGAAGGGACCCCAAAATTAACTCTGATAGAGCAGCTCAGTCTAGCCTTTCAGGAGAAGGAAAAGCATGTGTTTTCGTCACAGAGCTTCGGTTTAATCTCAGGATCCAAATGTTCCCAGTTTAAATAAGTCCTCCCGAGCCTGCCTGCTCTTGCGATTGCCAAGTCTGCACCGCCGCGAGCTGGGTCCGACCTGTGCCTGTGAACTTGTAAACCAGCAGAAGCCAAACCCCGAGCGGCCTGACAGTGACACCCCGAGACACGCACCTGCCAATTTTAAAGCAAAATAAACAAGATGATACCTGTTCCTCGGCCCTTCGGCTTCCCAGCGTTGATAAGTATTTCCTAATTGCATGGAGAGGATAGTTTTTGAAATAAGAGAGTCTAGACGGCGGCAACAGATTATCCATCGTGAGGAACGTGGGGTCCTGGTGCAGGAAATCCAGTCGCTGCAAGTCCTGGGCCGCCACAAGACCCGCCTGGAGCCCGACAGAGCCCGACCGTGCCTGCCCCCGACACAGGTGTGCTCCTTGCGACTTCCTCTTTGGGATTGTTTCTGGTGAAACCAGGCAGCCAAGCGTGAGCACAGCCCAGAAGTGTCCAGAAACACAGTGCCCAGGGCAGCAGGAGCCAGGCAGGATCTGGGGGCTGGTCACTGGGACGCAGCGCCTGCTGGCAGTGATGCGCCTGTCCTATTTCTAGCGACAGTGCTCTGCAGCAAGCCGTGTTAATATTAGCTGGCTGGTGACTTTCCATTCTAATTTTAATTCTTCTGACAGTGTTTCTAGTCCTTAAGGAGGGCATGGATGTGGTTTTCCCCGTTTACTTCTAGGGTTCTTATCACCCTGTGCACACACAGACACCCCTCAGTGGCATCTTGGCTCAAAAGTGTCGATTCATTCCATCTTTTTTTTTTTTTTTTTT
>NW_007100985.1:41645-61187 GCF_000164805.1 Carlito syrichta | reverse complement strand
GCTCAGGCAATCCACTCACCTCAGCCTCCCAAAGGCGCGGGATTACAGGCTGAGCCACCGAGCCTGGCTGATTCATTCCATCTTGACAAGCCCTGTTTAAGGAGACATTACAAAATGACCAGGTTGGCCAAGTACAGTGGTTCAAGTCTGTAATCCCTGCACTTTGGGAGGCCGAAGCAAGAGGACTGCCTGAGCCTGGGGGTTCAAGACCACCCGGGGCAATTTGGTGAGACCTCATCTCTACAATATATCAAAAAATTAGCTGGGCGTGGTAGCACACACCTGTGGTTCCAGCTACTGGGAAGACTGAGGCGGAAGGATCGCCTGAGCCCAGTGGGTCAACGCTGAGGCGGCCGTGAGCCTGTCACTACACTTCAGCCTAGGCGACGAAATGAGACTCTGACTCCCCCAAAAAATGACCAGGTCACCCTTTCTTCATTGTCATCAGGGACTCTGTCAGCAGCCCTGGGGCGCTGGGTCTCACAGCAAGCCCAGTGTCCAGACCCTTCACAGACGCTGTTCTCAGAAGGCGCCTCTCCTGAGTCCTTATGGCAGAAACAGCCTTCTCCAGGCTTTGCCCCCAAGGGAGAGAAGATGTTGTATGCTTACGTTTAGCTGTTATAAAAAGGATTCGTGCCAGAAAGAAAGATGGCAGGCAGGGAGGGAGGGAGAGCGTGCCAAGCGGTCTGTGGTCTTAGAGGACACGAAATCGTAAAATTGGAAAGTTCAATGTGTTCATTCTCAGTGGAGATCACAGATTCTCTAAACTCACTCCCCAGGTGGATTTCGCTGTTTTATTTTCCTTTTAAACTTGGTAGGAACTGATTAATTGGATGGAAACGTTTAGTCACTGCTGTGAGGGACTCTGACCTAAAGACTAGGCTGGACATCCACCCACAATTATGTGACCCAGAATTTTCTTCAGGGTGGCAACAGGCCTTTCGCCCTTCCCTGAGAGCACGGCGTGCTGGGGAGAGGGCACAGGCAGGGCTGGTGAAGCCGCGTCGTGGCCCGAGCTGTCCCTGGGCCTCCCGCCAACCCTAGATAGGTGCCCTGCCTCGGGGAACACACTGGTGGCCTGGAGCTGGCGAGATGCAGCAGGCAGGCCATCCGTCAGGCCGGCGTCGGGCCCAGCCACGCTGGTCTTCCAGGCTGCCAGGGCCGGCCCGGCCTTTCCAAGAAATCGTCTGCCAAGCCGGCTCCGGGGCCTGCCCTCCCGTTCCGCTCCAGGCGCCCCACCACGTGCACAGAAGCTCTGTGCATCCCCCGTGTGTGGTGAGGCTGACGTGGACAAGGGCACGAGGGACGCCTGTGCCCAAGGTACCCGGGTGTCGAGGGCACAGAGCTGTGTGCTCCTGGCTGGTCACGGCCCAGGCGGCAAGAGGGGCAGAGTGCCGACGCGCTGGGCCAAGTCGAGAGCCTGGAGAGGCTGGGGCGCTGGGGGCCTGGGGAGCAGGTGCCGTTCACGCAGCCCTTGGGAGCGGCCCCTGGGGCCTCCTCCCTTTGCCCTTTGCTTCTCCGTCAGAAATGGACGCTGCAGCCTGGGACCAAAGCCTTCCCTGGCTCAGACGGAGGAGGCTTCGCGTCGGGTGCTCGCGTCACCTTTGCTTGGGTTAAGGCGAGGGAAGGAAAGAGATGGGAGGGCGAAGCCCACCTCCGCTCCAAGCAAACACTCTGTTCTGTTCATTGAGCACCAAAAGAAAAATGGCTGCAACAAATGCAGCTAACACTCTCTTGGGAATTTAATTGATAACAAATATAAATCATGTAAATCACACCTAATATTGACTGGGCCTGTTAACCAGGTGCTGTGCTGAATTCTTTACGTGGGAGATATCATGTACACCTACCACCTCCTAGGGGAAACTGAGACTCAGAGACGGCCAGCAGTTTGCCAAGGTCACACAGCTCCAGAAGCAGAGGCGAAGGGATCCTGCCAGGTGCGCCTGGCTCCAGGGTCTCCTCCCAGTCACTGCAGGGCCTCGCAGGCCCTGGCCCAGAGGGGTATTCCTGAGGCTCCCCGTCTATTAACCCACAGACAGAAAGACATGGCGTTGCTTCGTTAGAGAGAGATACAAACATAGACTGCCAGGAATGGGCAGACCAAGATTATGAGAGACCAAAGGCGTCTTCATGGGAAACCCCACAGCCTTCTCTCTGGAATCCTCTACCAGCAAAGCCCATGACAGTGCCTGGCTCGCCAAGGTTTCTTGGGAAATTATCCCAGCTGCTGCCATCCCGGCTTCTGCGTGGCATGGGTTGTAATGGTCTGTCTCTCAACTCAATGCAAACGTGAATGTGGGGTTCTACACACCCTGCTTCAGATGGGAGCACCGTCGGCTTGTGTTTGCCATGTGGACGTCTCTGCCATCATCCTCTGCAGGATGCTGTCTTGGGGTGCCCCGCTGTCTGGCTGGGGGAGGGGCAGCGGGCCAGAGTCCTGGCGGCTGCAGTGTCCATCTGAAGGACTGGAAGGGCCCAGGTTCTGCCCGGGTGAGAGGAGGGATATTCTGCCCCCTGCAAAGTAGCACCAGGAAGAGTGGAAGCAGTTGTTGTTTTACACAGCTCACTCCCACCCCTTGTCCCCTGCTCAGTAGAAAAAGAACCAACAGAAACCACAAACCCGGGAAGTCAAGGGTCAAGGCCACTGCCCTGCTGTGGGGGGACAACTAGGAGCCCTTGGTGCCTAAGAACTACCTGCTTGTTAACAAATGGCTTGAAATAGGAGGGATCCCACATTTTTCACTTGTAAAGAGGCAAAACCAATGCCAAGAAAAATGGCGGAAAGTGGGGAGGAGAGAGACTTGATCGTTCACTCCTCAGATGTGGAAGAAGACCGGGTGAGAAGTGGCTCAGGAGGTCATCTAGCTCAGGGCACTGTACACAGTAGGTGTTTCATTAATGCACGCCATACTTACGATAAGAGAATGACAAAGAGAAAATAATGGGACCCAAATGTTAAATTCAGGTGGAGAAACAGGAAAAAAAGCTGAGAAAAGATGGCTCCAGGGTACCTTTGAGTTGACACGATTTTCAAATTGCGTCAGGACAAAAACAAAACCCCCACTACCCTCCTCCTCCTTCCAGCCAGTGCTGAGAGCTCCCACCGGAGAACGGCTCCATCCTCTGGGAGTTCACCCCACCCGGATGCAGCGTGAAGGCCAGCAGTGAAGGCGAGGGGGAGCTCCTGGCCCAGAAAGCAGAAGCCCTCCCTGACTGCCACGGGAGCCACAGTCACCCACCCGCTGGGGGCACGGCCCAAGCACAGCGCGGGGGAGCCAAGACGAGCGGGAGGCGGTCCGTGTGGCTCTTTGGGACACGCCCGTGCGGCTCCAGATGCCTCCCAGCTGCGTGGCTAAGCCCTTCTGCTGCTTCAGGGGACGCCCTCCTGGTGCCCGCCCCACGGGAGTGATCATCCTACATCTGCAGATGGTGCATTTCCCCAAAATCCCCTTTCAGAAACCCCTGTGTGTTCCCGTGACGGCCCCTCTCCAGCCACACCCATGTGTCTAATTGCTCTATAAACCATTCAGCGCTTGGGCCTTTTGCTCTTTGGTTTCAAGGATTCTTTTCTCAAACGTGACAGCCATTCTGTCCTCGTGAGTCACTTGCACGGTTCAGATCACCTGGCAAGCTTGTTGATCGAAGCCGGCTGCCCCACCCTTGGCTGTTCCAACCCAGTAGGCCTGGGGGGGGGGGGCTGAGTTTTGCATTCGTAGCAACTTCCCTGGTGGCTGAGGTCACTGGCCTGAGAACCTCCCTGAGAGCCCTGGCCTTGGGGCCCGACAGGCAGGACCCGGGCTGCAGACGGCTCTCCCGGAGGAGGCTGCAGGTGGAGGCCCTTTGTGCCAAAGCACTTTCAGAGCAACAGAGCCACACACGCCTCCTGGCGGGACGGCTTCCCACAGGCCCAGCCACCACCTCCTGCAGACACCTCCCCCAAGCTCGGGCTTCCTGGTGAGCCCTCAGACTCCTCCTCTGGCTCCCCGTCACACACGGTCGGGATTCTTAGAGGCCAGGACCAGGTCACAGCCCGCCCGACCCACACCCTCCTGCCCTGCTCTCACTGGCTCTTTGTCCTTCTCAAGGCCGGAAGGAGGAAGCTCAGACCTGGAACAGGGAGGCCCCTGGCCACCAGGAATCTCCGAGCCCCGTCCTCCCACAAGCCCACCCCCAGGCGTCACCTGCTCAGCTGTCTCCAGTGTGACCGTGGTGGCCGAAGCCTCTAAATCTAACTCCAGCTCCTCTCGGGGGGCTTTGAGGTTCCCGGGCAGGACTTGACTGCACACTGTCCCTTTAACAGAAACATGGAAGCCCCTGCCGTCTCGGTGGGCTTGGGGGCTCCTGGGAGATGCTGCTTCTCAGCCAGCAGCTGCCACCCCCCCAACCCCGTCTTCCTCCTCCCCCACCCTGCCCTCTCCCTCCTGCGCCTGGCTCTGCCCAGCCCAGAAGAAGAACGGGGCCTCTTCCTCCAGGAACATGGTGCAGCCCCCGGGCGTCCAGGTGGGTGGGTAGCCGCCCTCCGACTCCGGAGAAGGCTGATAGCACGAGGTCAGTGTTCTCAGCTCCCGTGTGCGTGTGGATTACCCGGCAGGTCTGGGCCGGAGACACAGGACCAAGAATTCTGTGTCTCTCCCAAGTTCCAGCATGATGTTGGCCTTCCTTGGTGAGCAGAGTCCAGCCCATCTTTGGGAACAAAAAGTGGCCGTGTGGCACAGCCCGGAGGGAGTGTCCATGGCAGCGGCACGTGAGCTTCCCCAGAACATGCTTCTTGGCTCGCACTTGGGAAGTTCATTTTTTTTTTTTGAGTTGGAGTCTCACTCTGTCGCCCAGAATGGAGTGCAGTGGCCGCTCCCGGCCACCGCAGCCTCGACCTGCTGGGCTCCGGCGATCCTTCCGCCTCAGCCTTCCGAGTAGCTGGAATTACAGGCATGTGCTACCACGCCCGGCTGATTTTTTGATTTATAGTGGAGACGAGGTCTCACTGCCCAGGCGGGTCTCGAACCCGCGGGCTCAGGCAATCCACTCACCTCAGCCTCCCAAAGGCGCTGGATTACAGGCTGAGCCACTGAGCCCGGCGGAAGTTCATTTTTTACTCCTGTTTTGGTTTCCTCCACGGGAACGTGAACTCCATGAGAGCAGGAATCGCGTGCGTCTTTGTCACCATGTTATCCCTACACAGCGATGGTGACGTCTTGCGGAAGCTGGAACAGAAGAGCAAGTGGCACTGGCTTGGCAGAGCAAGTGGGCTGAAGCTCGAGGCCGCAGCAAGAGAACTGGAGGGAAGCCCCAGTGCACTGCAGGATCCCCCAAGGTCACGACTGCACAGGCTGCGTGGCCCTGGAAGTGGGGTGGAAGTGGCATGGCTGGTTGAGGGTCCTCCAGAGGCCTTTGGACCAGACCCCTCCCTCCCGCATTGTGGAGGGGCCTGGAAGGTCCTTGCAGAAGACAGCTCGTCTTTGTTCCCGTCCCCTTACTCCTTTGGGGTTGCCCCATTTCTGACGCCAATCTCCTCCCATAGGTGACGCCTTCTTTTACGTTCTAGGCCTCAGCTTCAAGGACACCCGCTCGGAGCGGGTTTCCATGCTGTTCTATCTAGAGTAGCACCCCCTGACTTTTTTGTCTCACTAGTGGAGTCCTTTCTGTGTATAACAGGTTCGTTGGACACGGGGAGCTCGTGAGATGATGTCATAGAAAGAAGCATTATTTTCTACACCCGCTGTTTATTTAAATGTGCCGGTTTGTGTGTATGCGCGTGGGTGTGCGTGCGTGTGCTCACACACATGGGAGAATGCCTTCCTCCAAACATGAGTAAACTTTTGGCCAGTCCTCATGACGTTTTTAGTTGCTCAAGAGAACTAGAAAATTCTACAGCAACTTTTAGTTCTAAACAGTTTTGCTCTGCTGTTGCCAGACTAAGAACATACACACTCCCAGCCTCACTGGCCCTTCTGCGGACTTCTCCCTTCCGTCCAGCCAAGGCCTGCTGGGCACCTGACCCCTCACAGGAGAGAAGGGCAGAGGCACCCCTGCTCTTCCCAGTCCAACCGCTCTCCTCCTCCCCGACCCTGCTGATGGAGATTCCGCTGCCAGGGCGAAGGCAGAGGGTGAAAGGATGAGAACAGAAACTTCTCAGCTGGTCCTGCGGTAGCCGGCCCCATGCTCTCTGGCCTGCAGTGCTTAGAGCTTCCTCTGTCCCGGTGGGCTTTGCCTTTGCTCCACCTGCCTCCAAGTTATCCTCCCACCCCAGGCTGCCACTACCTCGTGACGCCCGTCAGACCCACCAGAGCTGGCGCCTGGGTTTACTGACTTGCTTGGAACGACTTCCCCAGCCCCAAGGTTATAGCGTATTTCTGTGTGTTTTCTGATATGCCTTTTTTTCCTACATTTAGATATTTAGCAGCATTGAAAATCTGTGTGTGTGGTCTGAGGTGGGGATCTACTGTATTTTCTGACATCGGGTGGGCGCTGTTCCCAGCCCCAGATGGTCTGGCCCCCAGAGTTACGACTCCACGGCCATCACCTCCTCAGTCCTGGTGTGCACGTGCGTGTTGTCTGCTAGGGCTGCCCTGACAAAGCACAGCCCACTGGGCAGCTGGAGCAACAGAAATGGATTTGATCCCCTTTCTGGAGGCCGGGTGTCACAGCCCAGTTGCTGGCAGGGCTGGTTTCGTCTGAGGCCCCTCTCATTGGCTTGGTGGCTGTGTCTTCACACAATCTTCTCGTCTCACACAAAAAGTCTGAGAGACGAGGGTTATGGCTTCAACACGTGCACTTGGGAGGAGACACAGCTCAGCCCATAGCAACTGGAATCTGTCCATTCCCGGGCAGGCGCCCACTTACAGGCACTTAGCAGCCGACCTGCTCCGTGGAGAGGAACGTGTCTCAGCAGCTGGTGAGATGTTTCCCAGTCTCTTCTCTCTCTTTCCAGAAACAAATGCCTCCCATTGCATCTTTTTCTGTAAAATGCCCGACAATGTGCCTTCCATTGTATTTTATTTGAACCTCTATTTTATTGTTTTATTTTACTTATATATTTTTGAGTCGGAGTCTCACTCTGCACACGCTCATGGCCACCCCAGCGCCAACCTGCCGGGCTCTGATGATCCTTCTGCCTCAGCCTTCCAAGTAACCAGAATGACAGGTGCGCACTACTGTGCCTGGCTTTTTTTTTTTTTTTAATTGTAGAGATGAGGTCTCACCAAGTTGCCCAGGCTGGTCTTGAACCTCCGGGCTCAGGCAATCCTCTCACCTCAGCCTCCCAAAGTGCTGGGATGACAGGCTGAGCCACCGCACCGGGCCTGAACCTCCATTTTAATACTGTTCACTTTATAAAGAGGGATGTCCACGTCTGTCTTCAAACTAGATTGCAAGCTCCCCCTACTCACATAATTAAATTATTGAAGATATTACTAAATGTTCCTATCTGACATGATAAACAACCGTCTGCTATGAACACTGGTGTGAGCTCTGTTGGCACCACTTCATAGCATCAGGAGAAGCAGAAATGAGGCCTGGAAGAGGCAGGTGCCTTGCCTGAGAGCACGGGCGGCAAGCGAGCGGCCCACTTGAGCCTCTCAGCCTCCGCGCAGCCCTGTCTCCAGAGCTGTCTGTACCCGCCGTCTCCACGCAGAACGCCTGCTGCACGGTCGTGCTGAATAGGCGTGTCTCGGTGACCGACGCCGAGAGGCACAGCAACACATGCAGCTGATGCCATCCCTTCCGTCTACAAACGCTTGTGACGAATGAGCTATTTTCGGGCTGGATTACTGTGACTGCAGGAACAGCGGCGTGGCCAGGGCTCTTCTCATCTCCACGACACGCAGCCTGTGCTTCCAAGGAGTGACAGCCACCGTTTCCTTCCGGTGCGCTCCTGGTCTTTAGCATGGCTTCAGCCCAAATCCCACCATGCTGTTTACTTGCTGCTACCATTTCTCAGTGTGTCACATCTGTGCCATCAAAAGCTCTTACTTAGCCGGGCTCGGTGGCTCAGCCTGTCATCCCGCGCCTTTGGGAGGCTGAAGTGAGTGGATGGCCTGAGCCCGCGGGTTTGAGACCCGCCTGGGCAGCGAGACCTCATCTCTACAATAAATCAAAAAATCAGCCGGGCGTGGTAGCGCATGCCTGTAATTCCGGCTACTGGGAAGGCTGAGACGGAAGGATCGCCGGAGCCCAGCAGGTCGAGGCTGCGGTGGCCGGGAGCGGCCGCTGCACTCCAGTCTGGGCGACAGAGTGAGACTCCAACTCAAAAAAAGAAACCTCTTACTTAAAGATCAAAATAAAGTTCCTCTGTGACGGAGATTAACTAGCACATAGGCCGTCCACAGATGCTAATTCTCCAATGATCGTGGAAGAACGTACATGCTGATTCACCTACGAGCAATACGAGGGGCGACCCCCCAAAACAGAATTATCTTTTGTTTTTATTGAAGGGCAGGCCCCTAGTAGGACAGGCTTCCCCCACGAGGTAAATGTTCTAGGAACCCACCGGCATCAACGGAACAGCTAGCATTGTTGTGAGAGGCTGCATTCGGCTTCAGTGAACTGTTTTCGGAGACTCTTCCAGGGCGTTGGTCCATTTCACAACGAGTGATCACGGCACTCCTGCCTGCACCACACTGAGTGTTCAGCGGTTTCTGACCACAGACGGCATGCGCCCTGTGCCCCACCCTCGCTATCCACCCAGTCTCACCCTGACAACTTTTTTTTGTTTCTCCGAATGAAAAAAGTTCTCAAAGGGAAATGTTTTGCCTTTGTGGAAGAGGCGACCCAAAAACCGACAGAAGCGCTAAAAGGCGTCAAAATCAAGGAGTTCAAAGACTGTTTTGAGAGGTAGAAAAAGTATCTTGGTAGATGTGTCACATCAAACGGAGAGTACTTTGAAGGTGACTGAAGTTTAAACATGCAAAAATAAGGACACAGCTCTTTTCTTTTGTGAGTTGGAGTCTCACTCTGTTGCCCCGGCTGGAGTGCTGTGGCACACTCACAGCCACCCCAGCGTAGACCTGCTGGGCTCCGGCGATCCTTCCGCCTCAGCCTTCCGAGTAGCCAGAACTAAGGTACGTGCTACCACGCCCGGTTAATTTTTAAAAAATTGATTATGGAGACAAGGCCTTTCCAGGCTGCCTGCCCACAGGCTCCGGCTATCTGGTCGCCTCAGCCTTCCAAAGTGCTGGGATGACAGGCTGAGCCACGGAGCCCGGCTGGTGCACAGTCCTTAATAAGTACATTCCTGGTTTTGGGGATCTCCCTTGTTGTGCAACAATGGATGTGATGTGGAGAGTCAAGCTGATGTAGGGCCGAAACCGGGTAAGCTCACGGTGGGGCCTGGGGCAGCCATGGTCGGGCTCATCCACTCGACTAGAACCAGGCCCGTCTACACCTGAAGTGCTCTGACTTTCCGAGCTGTGAGGAGCCTGTGTTTCGATAAAGTTTTAAATAATAATATCATCTACTTGGAATTTAGTTATTTTGTGCTTTAGTTTTCTGGATGAAAGAGCCCTGTATTACTTGCGGGTATAAAACATCTCATCAAAATGAATAAAGTCAGCCGGGCTTGGTGGCTCAGCCTGTAATTCCGCGCTTTGGGAGGCTGAGGTGACTGGATGGCCTGAGCCCGCGGGTTCCTCTCTATAATAAATCAAAAAATTAGCCAGGCGTGGTAGCGCACGCCTGTAGTTCCAGCTCCTTGGAAGGCGGAGGCGGAAGGATCGCCGGAGCCCAGCAGGTCGAGGCAGCGGTGGCCGGGAACGGCCACTGCGCTCCAGTCTGGGTGACCGAGTGAGACTCCAGCTCAAAAAAAAATAAAAAATTTTTTAAAAAAATGAATAAAGTCTCCATGTCTTTAGCATTAAAGTGTAATTCTCATTCTCATTCACAGTTGCTTCGTGCAAAATCTTTTTCGAGCTATTTCTCGAACTATTCCAAGCACTCTCTTTCCTTCCTTAATATTCGTTTCCAAACACTGACACAGGGCTCTGTCTCTCCAGAGGCCTTCGTTCACTCTTCTCCCACTCCATTGCTGCTCAGTTCCCTCTTGTTCTCTGTGACTTCCCCTGCCCTGATCCTGGCTAGACTTGGTGTGCTGTTCTGAGATGCCCACGATGAGCGCAGCGTTTAGACTGGGCTTGTCGAGCTCAGAAAGAACAGAAGGCTGAAGGCGGCGCGACGCAGAAGTGCTGTGCCTGCCTGCGCTCCGCAGAGCAGGGAAGGCGCTCGGCGACAGCTGGGACCCAGGGCCTCCGCCCGTGCAGCCGCGACTTCTCACACAGCCCGTTTTCCAAGGGCGAGTCAGGGTTTGCTCCTTCCCACGTGTTTCTGATGACATCCTGGGGGACATATGTCTTGTCACGCTGACCCCACCAGCAGTGCCCAGCCCCCAGCGCCCACCTGCATGGCTTCTCACACGTCTGTCCCGAGCAGGAGCTGGCGTCCTCTGCTTTGCCCGGAAGCAGCCTCGGGACAGGTGCCTCCGCTTGGCAGCTGATGGCACGAGGTGCTTGAGCGTCCCCGTCTGTGGCTGGGTTTCCTCCCGAGAGCAAGCCAGCTCCCTGCGATGGGCAGCCACACCCGGGACACCCTGCGCCTGAAGCATCGCGCCCTGTCAGAGCCCAGGGGGCGAGCCGGCATGGAGTTACCGTCGCAGGGCCAGACCCGCCCTTCCCAGAGCAGTGATACGGGGACTCGGCGAGCCACGCTTCTGCTTTGCCAGCCGAGGAAGCAAACTCAAGTTCAAAAGCTTGGAGCCGCCTGCGCCTCTTGTTTTACCTTTGCTTCCTGTTCTTAAGTATGCCCCATAGCATGTCACAGGAGCCGAGCTCGGGTCCATGGCACAGGCTGAAGCCGGCCTGCAGTGTTTCCCCAGAGCTGGCCTCTTGTACCTCTCCGGGGCCCTGGCAGGACAGAGCAGCGAGTCCTCTATCCTGGGAGGCCCGAGACGAGAGGACCAGTGGCCAGCGACCTCTCCTCAAAGGCCTCGGTGCTAGCCTCTCTCCCCACTTTGCTCGGGGAACGTTCAGGGGGCCCAGGCTTTATTTACACGCACGGGACTGAAAGTCAGGCCGTCTCCTTTGGTTGTGGCTGAAAGGTGAGGGCTCCATGGGAAGGGGGGCGGGACACTCGGTGTATGCATTGGCGACCCCCAAGCCTGCACCTGTACGCCCAGCGTCCCTCTCAAGGAAAGCCTGTGTGTCCCTCACACTCGGCACGCACGCAGTTGAATCATCGATGAACGTTGCTACCGTCCACCAGTTCCCAGCAAGTCCTGGCTTTCGTCTTCACATGTAGCCTCCGAGTGCTGTCACTGTCGTTCTCAAACATCTCCCACGTCCCATTCCTGCTTCACAACCATGGTCAGGGTCCGCCAAACTCGCTGGGGTATCATAAAACCCCACCCCCTCCGTGTCTCTTGGCTTCCCAACTCTTTCTTTTCTAACAGAATCTTTCTAGACTCTATGGCAGTCTAGAAAGATCTTAAAAAGATCTTAAAAAATAGTACAAACTTACCATTTCCAGAACACACTTCTGGAACCGTCCAGTGATTCTGAAAAACTCCCCCTTGAAATTATTAAAAATGTATATTTTTATCATTGCGTTTGAGGAATTTTAATACGTGCCGTGGTGCCTTTAACTTCCGGTTACTTGTGCTTGTTTTCTGGATCTGGAGCTTGCTCTGTGGGTCTGTGGTTCTAATCAGGTGTGGACCTTTCAGACCATCAATCGCGCCAATATTTCTTCCGCCCTCCCTCTTTGGAAGCCCCCAGAAGTGTGTGTCTCAGAACACCGGAAGTTGTCCTGTACGCTGAGGTTTGGGCTCCTTTTCCCCGGGCTTCCCTTGGCATGCCTTTGCCAAGTCTTCAGCCCTCCACTCTCTTCTGCTGTGTCTCACAGGCCAGTACTTTCGTCCGGGACACTTTTCATCGCCGTCATTTCTGCTTTCACCTCTAGAGGCGCTCCTTCGGCCTTCATTCTGTTTGCCGTGTTTCGACTTCACACTTTGAACACACGGAGCACAGTCACAATAGCTGTTCTGATGCCCTCATCTTCTAATTCTGGCATCTGTGTCAGTTCTGGGCCAGTTCTGTGACTGAGCGTTGCCCTCTGTGCAGGCCAGGTTCTTCTGTTTCTTTGTACTCTTGGTAATTTTTGCTTGGATGGCAGGCATTGTCAACCTTACCTTTTGGGTGCTGGCTATTTTTGTCTTCCTAGAAATATTCCTATGTTTCATTCTGGAATGTAAAGTTACTTGGCTATCGTTTGGTCTTTTGGGGTTTTGCTTTTGTGATTCGTTAGATGTGCACAAAGCTGTGTTCAACTAGAGCTAATTATTTTCTATTACTAAATCAAAACCTTCCTAAGTTTTATACCCAGGGCGCCATAAATGTTGAGTTTTTCCAAACTGGCTTGTGACCAGGACTATTCCTGAACCTGTGTTGCACCGGTCACTGTTGGGTTTTTTTTTTGTTTTTTTGAGTTGGCGTCTCACTCCACTGCCCAGGCTGGAGTGCAGTGCCTTGCTTACAGCCAACCCAGCAATGACCTGCTGGGCTCCAGCGATCCCTTCGTCTCAGCCTTCCCAGAATCTGGAAATACAGGTGCATGCTACCATGCCCAGCTAATTTTCAATTTATTGTAGAGACGAGGTCTCGCCAAGTCTCCTGGGCTGGTCTTGAACTTGCGGGCTCAGGCAGTCCCCTCACCACAGCCTCCCAAAGTGCTGGGATGATAGGTGGAGCCACCGAGCCCAGCCTTTTTTAAAAAGTTTTTTAAAAAATTCTTTTGGAAGCTTTTTCTCCAGCTTGAGGTAGTTTGCAGATCGTGTATACACAGCTCAGTACCCAGCTGACTGCGCAAGGGGGACCTCAGGTCGATTGCTGGGTCTACCCGGGTCTTTGCATCTCAGGGAACAGCTGTGAGGATCAAGAGCTTTTACATATGTAAAGGCCTCCAAGTGGTGCCCAACACATAGTCGGAACTCAGAAGACATCTTTAGAATCTGGTTTAGACCTACGGATGCAGAACAGCTTTAGTGGCCGTTTCTCAGACATGTCTCATTCCTCGGACGACTCACATCTGTAATTTCTTCTAACCAGGCAGAGCTTGTCACCCACCATGGAAACTACGTCTGTCAGACTCTTATTTCTTCTGTCATGCTGCTACAAGAATGGGCGCTCACTACCTGGCTCTAGGGAAGAAGCAGACACCACCCTCAGTGCATCTGGAGGCAGGAGGCAGCAGCCGCACCCACGCTTCGAAGGCTGCCCTCCTAGCGGCCACAGTAATGAGGGCAAAAAGACAGACACGTGATGCTCAGAATGCAGCAGAGGGGACTTCACTAGATCTTCACTAGATCGGCTGTGAGATTTAGGGCTCTTTCTGGCAGTGCAGACTGCCAGCCTGGCTGTCCGGTTTTTCTAGAGGTTCAGCATGCCGGTCAACATCCTTTATGGCTTTGCATTATTGGAGCATAACATAGACACAGAGAACCATACACACGCGTGATGAATTTTTACAAAATGAATTTTCACAAGCGGAGCATGTGTTTATAATCAATGCCCGGATCAAGAAGCAGAATGTCGCCAACATCCCGGAAGCTCCCTCTTCCCCCGCTAGTCACTGCCATTTGCCATCCAAGGAGAACCACAAGCTACTCCTTACGTCTCAGGTTGGCTATACCTGTCTTGGTTTTCTCTTTGTGCTAATAGAATCCTTCCACATATCTTATTGCGTATATCTGATGTTGTGATTGTGGGACTCACCTATATTGTTTTGTACCGCTGTATTCCGTTCGTTCTTACTGCCGCAGTCAGACA
The DNA here is from genome assembly GCF_000164805.1 of Carlito syrichta. Classification (NCBI taxonomy): domain Eukaryota; kingdom Metazoa; phylum Chordata; class Mammalia; order Primates; family Tarsiidae; genus Carlito; species Carlito syrichta. The sequence goes on along the minus strand of NW_007100985.1, from coordinate 47,376 downwards.
TCCCACCTTGAAGTACGCTGTTCATCCTTTTGTGTTGGGTGTCCTTCAAGTTCAGTGATGTGCTGGAAAGACGCACAGGGCTGAGCAAAGCCATCGTACTCATGGCCGTGGTTTATTTTGATAAAAGGATAAGCGTAAAAACAGCAAAGCGAAGGGTGCACAGGGTGGAGACCAGGAAATGGCACTGGCTTCGGTGGTGGTGATTTTTCCAGCAACGACACATCACACGGGCTGAGTGTTGCCAGCCAGGCAAGCGCCTCCAGCCACGGCGTCCGGAAAGCTCACTGGTGTCCCGAGGGCACGCAGCGCCCTGCGACTGACCTCGCAGCTCAGTCTCCAGCCCCAGGCACAGCACCAGCTTCAGCCCTGAACCCCATGTTCGTGCACAGCAGCGGCGCCGCCTGACTCTCTCCCAGAGGACAGTGCAAGGGCTCAGAGGCCTGCTCCCAGGAACCAGGGCAGGGCCGTGCTGAAGATAGGGGGACGTGCAGGGCCTGAGCTGCCCAGGCCTGCAGTCGGCCCCTGCACCCACGGGGTGCTGTAGACGGGCACCTAGGCAGCTTGCGCTTTTGCGGACGGGCGCAGTGCCCCTGTGCACACTGTCGCCCTTGTTCTTGTGACGATTCGTGTGCATTTCTATTGGGTGGTTACTTAGAAGTGGAGATGGCAGGTTACCGGCCACGGCATTTGCTCAGCTGTCATATGCACTGCCAGAGAGCTTTCCAGAGGGACTCTACCGGTTCACACTCTCAGCATTGCTGTAGCGCAGGCTTCCAAGATTTTTTTAACGTCTATTCTTTATTTTTGTTATTTGTTTTGAGTGCGGTCTCACTCCGTCGCTCAGGCTGAAGTGCAGTGGCACGATCACGGCTCACCACAGCCTCGACCTCCTGGACTCGAGCAATTCTTCTGCCTCAGCCTCCCGAGGAGCTGGGACCACAGACACATGCCACCACGCCTGGCTAATTTTTTGTAGAGACACGTTCTCGCTATGTTACCGAGGCTGGCCTCAAACTCCTCGGCTCAAACAATCTTCCTGCCTCGGCCTCCCACAGTGTTGGAATTGCAGGTGTCAGCCACCAAGCCTGGCCGAATATCTTCTTTTACGCAATTTTATTGAGGTATAACTGACATACAATAAACTGCATGTTAAAGTGTGCAATTTGATAAATTTCGACAGACTGTGCATGCCTGCAAAACCCCCATCACAAGCAAGATAACGAACATATCGTTCACCTCTGAGCTTCCCTATGACACGGGTTAGCTGTTGTCCTCCCTGGTCTTGCTGGAATGTGACTCCAGTGTTGGAGGGGGGATCCAGTGGGAGGCGTTGTGGTCACGGGGTGGATCCCTCACAAGCGGCTTGGAGCCGTTCTCACGGTGGAAGTGAGTTCTGGCTCCTTCAGTTGTGCGAAGAGCCAGACCCTCCTCTCTCCTGCTTCGGCTCTCGCTGGGGGCCACGCCTGCTCCCTCCTTCTTCCGCCTCACGTGAGGCTTCCTGAGACCTCACCAGGAGCAGCCGCCAGCACTGTGCTTCCTGTAGCCACAGGGCTCGAGCCAAAGGCGCGCTCCTCCTTGTCGGGTACCCAGTCTTGGAATTCCTCCACGGCATTGGGAAACGATGACTGCACCTGTGTTCCCAGCATCCTCTTCATAAACTCGTTTTCTTCCGTTAAAAACCCACCAGTGGCGGGTGCTGTTGCTTACGGCTGAGACTTCCAGATGATGTAATGCCACCTTGCATGTGTCCTCCTTGGTGCCCGTTTGGCCTCTGCGTTTCATTTCAAGTCAAGAGATTCCTGCTGGCATCTATGGTGGATGCCGGGCACGTGGACTCTGATTTTCGCCTATGGAAGTTGGTTTGGCCAGATTTCAGGTCGTCTAATTGTAGCTTTGGCCCCAGGAGTCCTGGGGAGGCCACACCTCCTTCTATTTCTGCACACACTTCCTCCTGAACTGCCCCCATCCCTTCGGCTTGGCCCAGAACCAAACTCTCCATGCTCGGCCTTGCAGGGGGTTTCCCAGGCAGAGAGAAGGGGCCTCTCCCTCAGCTCTTCATTAAGTGGCCTAGACCACTGTCAATGTTGAACTGTGCCCCCCCGCCCCCCAAATATGTTGGAATCCTAGCCCCTAGACCCCAGAATGTGGAAAGCCACCCTTTACGAGGCAGTTGAGTTGAAACGAGATTAGGGTGAACCCAAGCCAACATGACTAGTGTCCTTATGGAAAGGGGACGTTGGCACGCAAAGCGGGTATCTAGACAACGTTTGGACACCAAGACCAGCAGAGGGAAGTTGACATGAAGAGGCAGGAAAAGGCTGCACCTGGGAGCCGTGGGAGCCCCTGGGACAGAACGCCCCTCGCAGCCCCAGGAGAACCCATAGTGCTCGAGCCCTCCCGACTTCTGGCTCCAGAACGTGAGACGATGCGTGTTTGTTGTTGAAGTCACACTTTTGTGGCACTTTGTTACAGCAGCCCTCGCAGGTCGATACCACCAGGCGGGCTGCACTGGCTTTTCTCACTTTCCCGTCACACGGGTGATGGGCGGCGGGCCCAGCGGTAGCGTCTGCCCTTCAGAAACACGGTCCTGCGAGACTGAGGTTGGGCAGAAAGGGACTTGGGAAGGGCAGACTGACGTCCGGTTCCTTGACTCGGGCCGTCCCCGAGGCCCTGACCAAGGCCCAGCGAAATCACGAAGATCTGTCCTCCTCGTTCCCGTCTGTTTCCTCGGATTGACAAGCATGACGCATTTCCATCAGCCGTCTGTGGCACACAAGGGCGCCTCCCGCTGGTGGCTGCTAAGACCCGTTCCGCAGTCAGAGGGGGTGACTTGGGATGTTTTTCTCCCAGGCCTATTCATGGGAAGCTTTCCAAAATCATAAAATTGGTGAAATGTTGATAGAGGCAGATACAGGATGTCTTGAAAACTCCCTGGAATATTCTCATCGACTTTAATCAGGCCATCTGGCAGGCTCCCTTCAAAGAGCCTGACTTCAGGGTGAGTCCTTGTAAGAACTGGATCTTGCTTTACTCGCCACATGTTGAAAAGTCCCAGAACTTCTATTTGCTTCGATGGTCAACAGGTGATTCAAGGGGAAACACCAGAGAGAAACAGAATGACATAAACAGAAAGCACGGTGAAAATAATAAATATTCAGAGCAGACGATCGATTACCCCTCCAGATCAATCCGGTAAAAAGAGTGCAAGAAGTGTATCCCGAGGGGCTTCCTTCCCACCTCAAGACCTTCCTGGGGCTGATTCGCCGCCAATCTCCAGCCCTCTCTGGTCTTTAGGTTTGGATTCGAATGTATTTCAGCAAAGCTGCAGGTCACAGTGAAGCGGACGCGACCCACGCCTGCTTTATGGATGGGTGTGTGGGGCTCATGGGGGCTGAGCAGCGAGCTGGCTTCCTCCGGCCATACAGAGCGGAGCCAGGAGTTGAAGGCCAGGAAAGACCACAGACACAGCCTGGAGGGTGAGATGCAGAGCACAGAGAGACCCTCTCGGGGCAGGAGGATGAGGGTGACCAGCACGTTCCGGGCTGCCGGGGGATGCTTTCTGTCATCTTGTTTGAGAAAAAAGAGGCTGAGCAGGGCTCGGTGGCTCAGCCTGTAATCCCGCGCCTTGGGAGGCCGAGGTGAGTGGATTGCCTGAGTCCGCGGGTTTGAGACCCGCCCGGGGAACTTGGTGAGACCTCATCTCTACAATCAATCAAAAATGAGCCGGGCGTGGTAGTGCGTGCCTGTAGTTCCAGCTACTTGGAAGGCTGAGGCGGAAGGATCGCCGGAGCCCAGCGGGTTGAGACTCCAGTCTGGGTGACAGAGCGAAACTCCAACTCAAAAAAAAAGAAAAAAGAAAGAGGCTGTTGGTGGTGCCGACTGTGACAAAGGCATCACACGGACGCAAGACACAGGTGCAGGACAGCCTCTGGCCTGTCCCGTTCCTCTGGAGGCTTCCTGCCAGGCCCAGGCTCTGCACGCTCTTCCCTCAGCTCAGCCCCAAGATGCGTGGGTCTCCAGACAGACCGCGAACGTGCTGCCCAACGAGTAGCAAACCCGTGGTTTACAGAGAAGCGTTTTCACAAAAGCTAGGGGTTTAAAGCAACACGAGGCTTTCTCACAGCAAGCCATGAGTAACGGTGTGAGTGTCCAGGACTCAATACCTCTTAGTTCACAAGTCCCCTACCTACGAACCTCCGAGTTGCGAATGTCAACACTGCCACCTGCGCCTCGTATGTACTGTTTCTCTCCACCGCGTCAGTACAGCCCAGGGACTTTCTCTCTGCCCAGCTGGCCCCCTCTCAGAGAGGGCTTTGGTCACAGGACGTAGAGCCACCGTCCTCCATCAGCATTCAGCACCTGGGTCCAGTGCTTCAGCAGTGGCCTGATTATCATCGGCACAAGTCAATTTTTCGGGAAGCAGCGAAGAGAGAAAACGACATTCCAGTTGCCTCCCACTTTGTCCAAGAACATCCAATGACAGCCCCTCCTCCCGTGCCCAGGACAGCCACAGATCCCAACGCTCTTACAAACAGGTGACCCAGGTAAGGGGTCATCGGTGTGTGGACGCTTGCCCTTCTCTCTGCCCAGCCCTGACACCTCTCCTACGCGGGGGCTCTACACATCCAGGGGCTCTCTGGGAGGCCACAAGGGCTGGCTGGGGTCTTCTCTCCCGGCCTCCTTGGAGCCCGGGTGTGGGCAGATGACCTGGCCTCAGCAGTCAGAAACCAGCCGGGGACTTCTGGCCTCCAGGAGGGAGGCGGCGGAGAGGCGCGGCAGGGGCTTGCTCTCGATGCCGATGCCGCCGCTGAGGGCTCAGTGCAGAGGGGCGAGCGGTGCACATGGGACCCACTCCGGATTGCGCCCACATCACGTGACCTTCCCTCAAATCCGTCTTCTGTTCCGCTGCAGGTGTTAGTTTCTGTGTCTGCAACTAAGAGCCGTGGGTCCTTGGCGCACGGCAGAGGCTGGCACGCAGGCCTGGCCCACTCTGCAGAGGACGCTGCTGGGGTCTAGAGGGTGAGGGGAGGCGCGGAGGCAGAGACGACAGCTGACCTGGTCGCGTGGCGGATACGAACCTCTGCGAGCTCCACAAGCTGCAGCGGCCTCAGCTTGTGAGGGGAAACTGAGGCGTGGAGGGATCCGGTGGCCGTCCCGAGGGCCGCAGGCAGGAAGGCGAAACGGAGTGGCAGACCCCATGTGTGCACTGGCAGGCACCCTTCTCACAGGGGCCCCCTGCATTGCCACCCGCCTGGGCTCTCCCGGGGGCAGGGAGCCGCGCCGGTCCTCGGCCGGGTCTGTGCCAGCTGGTGGAGCAGGCATCGGGAGGAGACGGAGCACGCCCTGCCCGCCACCGCCGCCTGGGGGGCCGACAGGGCAGTGCTGTGTCCCTCTACTCGCGCCCGGCATTTCAGGCTCCGAAACCCCAGCCGGTGCCCGGGTCTCACATGCCCAGAAAATAAGAATCGTGTGAATCATGCAGCAAAACAGCTACCATTTTTGCAAGAGCCATTGTTTTGTTTGATGATTAAAGTTCCCTGTAAGTAGGTATCACCACCCCATTTCATAGATGAGAAAAGTGAGGCTCAGAGAGAAAGGAAAAGCTTGTTCTGGGCCGCGGTATGGTACTTTCTTTCTTTTGTTTTTTTTGAGTTGGCGTCTCACTCCGTCGCCCAGACTGGAGTACAGTGGCCGCTCCCGGCCACCGCAGCCTCGACCTGCTGGCTCCGGC
>NW_007100985.1:38377-41555 GCF_000164805.1 Carlito syrichta | reverse complement strand
TCTCAGCCTTCCCAGCAGCTGGAACTACAGGCGCGCGCTACCACGCCCGGCTGATTTTTTGATTTATTGTAGAGATGAGGTCTCGCCTGCCCAGGCGGGTCTCGAACCTGCGGGCTCAGGCAATTCGCTCACCTCAGCCTCCCAAAGGCGCGGGATTACAGGCTGAGCCACTGAGCCCGGCTGGTACTAACTTTCTACTGCTTGTAACACATGACACAACACAAACATAGTGCCTCAAACGGGTATGCACGTGTGACCTCAGAGCCCTCGCTAGAGGAAGAATCTGGGCCTGGCTTGACCGGGCCTGGCAGTCAGGGCTGCACAAGACCTTGCAAGGGGTCAGGAGGGCTGCAGCCCTGGCTGGACACGCGGCTGGGAAGAAGCCGCTTCCGAGCACATTCAGGTTGCTGGAGAAATCCGCGTCCTTGCAGCTGTGTGACTGAGGCCCTAGCTTCCTACTGGCGACCGGCTGACGATCCCGCTGCATCCCCTGTGGCCCCAGCACAGGCAGTCACGTGACTCGGAGAATCTCTCACACGAGGAGAGGTGGAGTCTTAGGTACGGTGACATAATCCCAGGAGAGATGTCACCAGGTGATGCAGTGGTGACATTCCGTCATGTCTGCCACATTCTGTTGTTGGAGCAAGTCAAGGTTCCACCTGCACGCGGCGGGGGGGGCGGCTTATACGAGGGTGTGACTCCCTGGAGGTCACCTCGGGGCGCCCACTGCAATCATGGCTGCCAAGAGATAGAGTAGGTGGTGGCACTATGCTGTGCGGCCTCCCGAAGCTCGGGCTCTGAGCCTTTGATGCATAGGACTGTCCTGCTCAAGCCTCAAGCCGTAAGGCTTGGAGATGCCGATGGCACAGCCTGCGGGTCCCGCTCACAGTTCTTTGTGATCAAGTCCTTCCAGCTTTCCAACAGGCTGTCTTGATGAGGGCTCCAGACAGCCCTTCTCATCTCTGGCCATGGTGTAGATGGTGCCAGTCCTGCTGGGAGAGTCCCGGTGCCTTACGAGGGTGAGGCAGCCTGTGGAGCCCTGGAAGCGACCCTGGCAAACACTGGAGATGCGCCACTGTCCCCTGAGCTGAATGCCATCCCTCCCAAGGACAGCATCTCTGTCCATGCAAACAAGGACCTCTCAGCGTCCTACCAAGGGGGGAGGATTCAAGGTGATGTGGCAGCTGCAGCCAGGTCCGCAATACTCGTGTCTGGATAGGGCGTGAATTCCCTTCCCAGTGACTTGCTGTGGAGACAAATCAGAGCACAGCCTTGTGAAGGACGCGGTCGGCACAGGAGGCACCTCTGCCACACTGCCACACGGTCCCTTCCCGTCCAGGACACAGCCCCCCCACCCGCCCCTCATGATGGCCCTCCGTGGATGTGCCGTAGCTGAGTGCATGGGCCAGATTTCTGGGCCCTTCTCCACTGACTAAACAGTGGCAAGGTGCAGACCAGGTTTGGTGAGCAGACGCCAGAGAGCTGTGTCTGCTGTGGATTTGGTTTGTGATGAGAACAACTCTGTGGAAACATGAAGTGTGTTCTGCTCCTGAGCCTGAGATTGACTCTGAGTTGATTCAGACCCATAAAAAGAAAAGCCCAAGGAGGCCGCATCAACTCAAGCTGATCATGCTGGAGACTGGAGACCGCTTTCGCTTTCGCAGGTGTGCACGAGGTTTTTATGGCAAGGAAGCCAGGCAGCCCAAACACAGTCTGTCACTATGCCAGCACGTCGTGCAGTGCTGCCATCAATCACAGTGGGATGATGTCACCGCAAAGAAAGGGCACGGGGAGGCAGGAGTTTCACCGAGCTGAATTTATGGAAGGGTGGCAGAGGCAGATGGCAGCGGTAGGCTGGAGCCTTACGAGGACACGCGACGCTGGAGACCGTCCAACACCACACGGACACAGGCAAGTGCAAGGCACAAACGCCTGGCCACCCGAACTTTGAAAAGGATGCTCGTTTACAGAGCGCACTGCTTTGTGAATCGCTTTTGAATTGGGGAAAATGTTCAAGCGGTTAAACCAGGGCAATAAATGGCAACATAACGTCTAGCGTTTTGCAAGGCCAAAGACTGGGTTGAGACCCACGGCGGGGGCTAGAGCCTGGCCAGCGGGAGCGGCCACCCATGCCCTTGACCTTCCCGAGAGAGAGCGCTGTAGTGGGAGACAGGGCTGGGTTTGGAAGGAATTTCCCTGTTCCCACCCATCCTCTGTTTCTGAGCTCTCTGGAGTCAGGACAAAGCTTGTGGCTGGTGTGGGCGTGAGACAGAGGGAGGGAAGACCCCGGGTGGAGACTCCAGGCCCCGCAGACGGGGCAGTGGGCGAGGAAGGGGGAGTGAGGATCGCCCTCTCCCGGCCCCCGCCCGCCCAATACTGGGGAAGGGCTGTGGGGCACCAGGGAAAGGGAGGCGGCGCTGTTTCCTTGGGAAACAGACACAGAACGGAAGTAGTGAGGTGTTCCAACAGTGCATGCCACGAGTCCAGAGGAAGGAGCTCTGCAGGCGGCCCGGCTTCTTGGCGTGGGCACCTGGTGTTCTGCTGGCGGCCCATGCAGCAGCAAGGTGGTGGCCGGTGCACAGAAGCGGGAGAAGGCGCTCCCCCGTGGCCACGGGAGCTGGAACAGGACTGGCAGCTGAAACAGCCTTTCACAGATGGAGGGAGTTGGGTGGGATTTAAAGAGGAGAAGGGGAAGGGAGGGGAGAAGGAGGGGCGGTGTGTCTGGTGGAATGCTCGCATCCACCCGTGATAGACGCCATTATTTGGGCCAGGCATGATGGCTCACGCCTGTAGCCCCAGCCCTTTGGGAGGCCAAGGTGGGAGGATTGCTTGAGCCCAGGAGTTCAAGACCAGTCTGGGCAACACAGTGAGACCCTGTCTCAAAAAAAAGAAAAAATGCTGGGCTTGGTGGCTCAGCCTGTAATCCCAGTACTTTGGGAAGCCAAGGTGAGTGGACTGCCTGTCTGAGGGTTCAAGACCAGCCTGGGCAACTTGGTGAGACCTCATCTCTACAATAAATAAATTAAAAAATTATCTGGGCATGGCAGTGCACGCCTGTAGTTCCAGCTTCTTGGAAGACTGAGGCAGTAGGATCGCTGGAGCCCAGCAGGTCAATGTTGGGGTGGCTGGGAGCGTCACTGCACTCCAGCCTGGGCAATGAGTGAGACTCCAACTCAAA